>NC_079505.1:10892113-10965948 GCF_030052815.1 Hevea brasiliensis
TAATTTACTCTTTCAAGGCTTGATTTCTTCAACTTTCCTCCATGCTTAAAGAATTCCAAATTTCTTTAAATCACTTCCTAATGCACTCATTGATCTTCGATTTGCCACAAAATCCTATCAAAAAAACAACAAAATTACAAAAATCAAATATAAAGTATCTAAAGTTAACAAATAAGCTAATATAAAGCTAAAAACATAAAATATACTAAAATATAAGGGCAAAATGGATGCAAAACTACCCTGAAATGCCTATATGAAATGAGTGTAACATTTATGAATTAATTTATATATATTGTATTATATTTTAATATTTTAATAAATTTATTTATGTATTAACTATATTAATCTTCTAGGACTATTTTAATTATTCTAATAATTATTAATAAAAATTTTAATTTTTTTTAAATTTTCTCATTTTAAATTTTTTTGTACACTTCAACATTAGTCCAACAAATTACGGCATTGAACCAACATCTGCTGCATTTGTTGGAATCTGTATACCACATTAAAAATATACATTTTTATATATTAGTGATTATATTGTATTATTGATTTAACTAATATTTTAATGTGTAAAATAATTTAATTACTTATATAAACCCATATTAAATGAATTAATATATAATTTGTTAATATTCTCTTTAAATTTAATATAATATCAAAGTCTTGATTTTGATTATAGGCTTCAATCGCCCATAAAATTATGTAAATTGAGCTTGTATTAAATTAATACTAACTAATTATCAAATGACAACCATATAGTTGTACTTGAGAGGGAAGTATTGTGAATCTTTATCCCACATTAAAAATATACAAAATGGAAGAGTAAAAGTATAAGTGATTAGATTAAAATATTAACTTATCTAATTATTTTAATATGTGAAATAATTTAATTACTTATATTTAGGGGTGAGCATCCGGTTCGAACCAAACCGAACCAAACTGAATTAAATTATGAAAACTGAATTATGTATTTTAGAAATCGAATCGAACAGAAATTGATGAAAAAGTGAATCAAACCGAACCGCTCTATTTCAGTTCGGTTTGGTTCAAACTGATCGGTTTTGATTTTTGATTGATTTTTTAATTTAGACTTGATTTTCAAGTTATTTGATCTAATTTTGACTTTGGTTTGAACCTAATAACCATTAATCAATGAAATTAAACAATATATATATATATATATATATATATATATATATATATATATATATATATATATATATATATATATAATTCATAAATTTCTCATAAAATTAAATCAATTCAAAAATTTATTCATTTCGATTTGAATATATAAAATTACTATTCAGTTCGGTTTGGTTTAATCAATATTTTTATCTTTAAAACCGAACTAAACCAAAATAACTAAAATTTTTATAATTTAAAATCGAACCGATTAAATTTTAAAACCGAATCGATTGAATCGAACTGATACGATTCGATTTTTCGATTTGAACCGAAATCTGCTAACCCTTGCTTATATTAGCTCACACCATATTAAAATAAATTAATAAGCAATTGATCCAAAATTTTTGAATTTAACAGCATTTAAACAGCAGCATTGTAAGTTTTTTCTTTTTTTAATTAAAAAAAAAAAAAAGACATAGAAGCGTTGTAAAATTAGCCATGACTCATGAGAGAAAGGCCAAAGCTATGGTGTTAAATCTACTTTATGGGCTATTCCCAATTAAATCAAGTTCGCGACCACACCTTTTAGTCTATTTTCACAATTTCGCATTATAAATTTTCATTTTCTTCTGTCAGTTTATCTAGTCAGATATTATAATTATTTATAAAATTATTATGAGAAATTATATCTAATTTATTAAATAGCAAATTTCTTTCATTGATTTGCAAATTTCTTTCATTGATTGTTGTAAAATATTCATTTTACTCATGTTAAATTATACATCCAGATAAATATGATTTACATAAGGAAAAGAAGAATTACTTATTTTAATGGATAATTACATAATTTAATAAATTATGTAATTTTCCACTGTCATATCATTATAACATTGAAATATGCAAATTATCTATTTTCTTATATAAATTGTTTCTAGCAAGAAAAGTTACATATCCCCAGTTTACACAAGGGAAGGGAAAACTACTTATTTTAATAAAATATTACATAAGATTACTACAATAAATGTTAAAATTAACGATAAAAAAATTTTACAATCACATTTATAAAATTAACATACAGTAATAATATAAGCAATTGTTATTAATTGTACATAAAAAAGATATAACAATTATTATTGTTATCATTAATAAATTTTTGACAGCAATAATAACTTTTTTTACAATAACAATAAGTTTGTTATAAAATATCTATGACCATAATTTTATAATAATAAGATACATTAATTGATGTATTACTGTTATAAACATATCACAAACAAATTTTATACTTTTAGTAATAAAATTTTTGCTGTTAAATTTTATATTTATTGTAGTGGGTAGTCAATTATGCAATTTTTTAAAAATGATTTGTAATTTTTTCATTAAAATGTGTAAATTATTCATTTTCTTAAATAAATTATTTCCAAAAAAATTATATAACTCAATACACCGATTTATATAAAGGAAGGAAATTTTGCCTATTTCAATAAAAAATTACGTAAGTTAAACGATTAATTATATAAATTTTCTTTAAATCATATAATTTTTTACGTTGAGGAGAGAGAGCAGCAAAATTGCAAAAAGATAAGAGGGAGGAAGAAATGATAAATGTTATGACTGTGTGATGGTTATAAGGTAATAATATTTTTTCTAATGTCTTTAACAAGATAATTTAGATAAAAAAACTAATTAATTAACAAAATAAATATATAAAGATTTACTCATCAGAATTACTAATTACAAGGATTTACTCATTCATTATAATAAATTACAATAATTAAATAATAATTTATTCTAAATAAAAATAATTGAGTATTATAACCTGCCTTGTCATTTTTTGTCCTAGAGGCATACAATTATTGCGCAATTTTTTTCTTTTTAAGTATAGACCTTTCGTTTAATGGAGACAGAATACAAATCAAAAATATAAAATTTCATATTACTATAATTTTATATAAGAAAATTTAAGATAAATTAATTATAATAAATTTTAAATTCAAAGACCTGATCATATTGACAGATCATTTGAATTAATCATTTATTGAGAATCACACTACACTCGGTGATAATTTATCACTATTCGACTATATAATTTTTCTACCAGTCCGATTTGAAAACTATCAAAAATTTTATTGTAGTTATTTTTTGTGAAATTTTATTTTGAATTATAATAAAAAACTTAATTAAATAGAAATTTAATTAAAAATAAAATTAAAAATTTTAAATTTATATAAATTTGAAAATTAATTTAAATAATAAAATTTAAAATAAATTAATTTTTAATAATCAATTAAATTTTATCTTTTATTGTAATGATTTAATAATTTTGACAAAGTCAATATTCTCCTTGATAGATATATTTCACACTTTAGGAGGCCATAAATATTGGGGGAGGGGCCACCATATTAAATAATAAACACCATAAGGATTCGTGTCTGGTAACATATGTCTTATTTACACAGAAAAAACTACTTATTTTAATAAATCATTACATAAAGTCAGTACAATAACAAGTTAGAATCAGCAGGAAAAATTTTACAATGAGATTAATATTATAAAATTAATGTATAATAATAATATTAATACTCAACTTAACTAAGCCTTTATGCCAAAAATTTAGAGTCAGCTATATGGATTCTTTTTTTTCACTGTAAACGATTTTGGGTTAAATCCTCGGAAATGTGTAATGCTTGTAGGTCATGTTGTACTACTCTCCTCCAAGTCAGTTTAGGTCTACCCCTTCTTTTCTTTCTATCCTCTACCCTAATGTGCTCTACTTGTCAAACTCGAGCCTCCATATGTCTACGCTTCACGTGACCAAACCACCTCAATCTCCCTTCTCTCAACTTATCCTCAATTGGTACCACTCCTATCTTTTCTCTAATACTCTCATTACGGACTTTATCTAGTCTAGTATGGCCACTCATCCACCTTAACATTCTCATCTCTGCAACTCTTATCTTAGACACATATGACTCCTTCAGTGCCTAACACTCACTACTATATAACATGGCTGGTCGTATGGCTATACTGTAAAATTTTCCTTTCAACTTATTAGGAATCTTGCGATCACATAAAACTCCCGTGGCATGTCTCCACTTCAACCATCCGGCTTTAATCCTATGACTAACATCCCCCATCTACTTGAAGGACTGAGCCGAGATATTTAAAGTGATTACTTTGGGACAGTATCACTCCATCCAAACTAACTCATTCCCTATCACTAGTTCGGCCTTCACTGAACTTGCAATGCATGTATTCTATTTTCGTTCTACTTAACTTAAAGCCCTTTGACTCTAGAGTACTTCTCCAAAGCTCTAGCTTTCTATTGACTCCTTCTTGCGTCTCATTAATCAGAACTATATTATCCGCAAACATCATGTACTGAGGGATACTCCCTTGTATATGTTTCGTTAATTCATCTAAAACTAATGTAAAAAGGTAAGGGTTTACAGCTGAATCTGAAAGAACGGAAGCGTGAAAAACACAAGTTTATACCATTGAATTCAAAAATTTTGCCTAGGGTCACATGCATCATGCAAGATTTATTTTTATCTATTTGATTTTAATGATAAACAACATATTAAAACTCTTTTAATATGTTTTTGGATCTGTATTTGCTATTTAAGATTTTAAAATTAATCAGATTAATTTTAGAACCCTAGATTAAATTAAGAACGATTACACTAACCTCTTGATGCACTGCAGCGTGTCTGCGCCTTTGAGATTTGTCTTCAGGACACCAGCTATTGTCCCTCTAGTTTGTCCACACCAAGAACACCTATGGCAGCCCTTGAACAGCTTCTAAAGCTTTTTCTATTAATTAGAAATTCAAGTTCTGCCTTTTAAGAGATTAGAGATGTAAACAGGACACTAGAAACAATTTCTAGTGCTCTTAATTCAAGAGATTGATGGCTAATCTCTTTGAATTGATGAGAGATGAAGAAGAATAGATGGAGAGCCTCAAAATGGCGTGACAAAGGAGAGGAGTGGCTGCTGGTTGCTTTTCTTTTTCATAACAACACTTATATAGCTAGGTTAACACATTAAACCCTTGCCACATGTCACCCTTTGATTAGCTCTAGGTTTAAGTGACCAAATCACATTGTGCCAAGTGTCAAACCTATATTTAATCTTGATTTTAATCATCTTACATGATTAAAAAAACATTTGGCAAGCTTATGTGTAATCCCATGTGTCACCATCTCATGGTGCCACGTGTCATAGTATGAAATGACCAAAATGCCCCTGTGTCTTAATTTTGAGTTCTTAACCCAAAATAATTATTTTTCTTCTTCTAATCAATTTATATCAAATATAAATTAATTAATTAATCTCTATTAATTAATTTCTCATTAATTAAATTCATATTTAAACACTTTAAATATAAATTTAACTTATACTATACATCCAATAATCTAGATTTGGTTTCAAGTCATGCTAGGGACTTTGCAATTTAATTACAAACCAAACCTATTTAATTAATCAATTAAACTCTTTAATTAATTAATTAAATCATATTTAAATAGGTGATAACTTGTGTATGTGTGTGACTTACTAGGCTCATCACTAATTGGTAATGAGACATGATATCAACTCTTAATATCATCAGAACTCTTTCTTACCATAAATGATTTCTCTAAATCATTTTATGAACCTCATAGACCATGGTTAACACCTAGCATAGCATGCCATGGCCACCCAATTAGTAATAAGGTTTACCTTAAATGAACCTATAATCATATGTTACCATGCACTAGAATCTCTCATTACAAAATCCCAAATCAAGATTGAGTCATGGTTTATGTCAAACTCCATTTGCTATGAATATTATGTTCTCTTTTAATTCCAGTTATTGATTAAAAAGATTTTCTCATCAGAAACTCTTTTCTGAATAAATCTATCTGTCCTGGCCATGAACTTGAAACATCAAGAACAATTAAATGAACATAGGATTTTATCTCTATTTACTTAGAGGAACAGATTCCATCTTGATCAACACCTACCTCCATATATAACTAGTAGGAGCCAACACATATCCATATACCCATACACAAGATAAGTATGAAAGCGATCAAACTCAAACTACTTATATATAAGATAACTGTGCTATCTTAGGTCTAAAGATTATATGCACTGATATGATTTATGACAAAACATTGACAAGAGTAAACTCCATGTGCTTGTCATAAGTGTCACTGGTTCGGCCTACTTATCATGTATAAGTGCCTATCATGTTTGTTATATGGCATGAGACTCACCATTCCATCTTATTTATATCTCATATAAATAACTTGAGAACAAACATGAATACGATCTTTCTGGATAAGTCATGTCCTTATTATGAAGTATCCTCGATTGTGAACCTATTTATGATACTTTGTGCTAGAAATATTGTCACTCATATTCTTAACAACTTAAGAATAATATTTCTAACAAAATATCAATGGACCTTTTCTATTACACATAAATATATTATGTAAACGGAAAAGTGGAAATGCCTTTTATTAATAAAAATATGTACAAGATACATACTAAATGATATGCTCTAGGGCATACTACTAACAGAATCTTGGTGTAATCCAACTGAGATAAGAAAATCTCTTGTGTCCCCTCTCATTGTGCATACAATAGTAGTTGCTCCTTCATACATGTCTTCCAACACTTGTATGTACCTAATAGATATCCCCTTTTGTTCTAACACTCTTCGTAAGACAACTCTTGGAACACTATCATAAGCCTTCTCCAAATTGATAAAAACCATGTATAAATCTTTCCTCACATCTCTATATTTCTCCATCAAGCTTCTAATGAGAAATATCGCTTCCATAGTTGAACGACTAGGCATGAAGCCAAATTGATTGGCAGAGATAGAAGTATTATGACGTAGTCGATGTTCCACAACTCTCTCCCACAACTTCATAGTATGGCTCATGAGTTTAATTCCCCTATAGTTTGAGCAACTCTGTATGTCTCTCTTACTTTTAAAAATAGTTACTAAAATACTCCTCCTCCATTCATCAGACATTTTCTTTGAATTTAGAATCATATTACACAATTTAATTAACCATGCCACTCCCATATCTCCCAAACATTTTCAGACTTCAATTGGTATTCCATCGGGTCCACAGGCTTTACCCACTTTCATTCTCTTAAGTGCTTCCTTTACTTCTAAAGATCTAATCCTTCTAGTATAATTTATATTCTTTTCTATTGCTCTGTAGTCTATATTCACGCTATTATCATTTTGACTATTATTAAAGAGATCATCAAAATAATTTCTCCATCTTTCTTTAATGTTCTCATCTTTCACCAACACTTTTTCTTCTTTATCCTTAATGCACCTAACTTGATTGAGATCTTGATATTTCTTTTCTCTCTTCCTTGCTAATCTATAAATATGTCACACCTTACCCCTCTGTAAGGCATAACATGATATCGTAGAATACCTAATGAACTACTGAACTTCACCTACCGATAATTCATTAAGTACACTACAAGGGATTTTAAAACTATTTTCTTGCATTTTGGAAGTGGTGACCATTTTGGTAGGAATTAAAATCATTTATTCAAAGCTTATAAACTAGTAAAAATTTTTGTCCATTTTAATTTTACCGCAAATTTTATAAAAATTTTGACAGAGTTCCGTTTGTATTTGGAGAAAACCGTTCTTCAAAAACCTGTAAAAAGCACTTTCAATAAATTTTTCCTAACTCCCAACCTCCAAATATTCTCAAGTCAATACATCTCAAAATTCTCAAAACAAACTATTTCATATCATTCCATCAATATTGTATGCATAATTTAAATTTACAGATATACAATCCAAAAATAAAATTTATTACAATTTATTATACAACTGCTGAATTTACATTGATACATACAACATCACAATATTTACATCAAAAGAACTACAAGGATATAAAATAATACCCGTATAAAAAGATCAATGGAATCTTCAATATTTATAACAGCTCACTCTGCTGCTTTCTCCTTGCTCTTATCTGCGACAGCAAAACAAGCTATCGCTGAGTATAAAAATACTCAGTGGTGCACAATAAAAATTTTAAATACAATACATAAATCATTCATTGCCAAAACAAAATTTAAATGCTGCACAATTACATTTCACAAATTATCAAAGCTCGTTATAGAAAAATTTTGGGTCAAATAATTTAATAAATACAGTGTTGCCAATTTATACACAACTTAAGTCGTGACACGAAATTTCCGATCAATGCCGTGTTGTACACCACGACAAAGCAATCTACAACCCCACTAATCGAAATCAATGAGGGAGGTGGCTAGCTAGCTAATGAGTACTCATCCGATCTACAACCTCAACTGGTAAACCAGAGAGGGAGGAAAAATAATCGATCTCACCCCATGAATGGAGGAGGAGTAATAAGGCACTGTCATGCTAAGTGTGAATCAAAAATCTATTTCAGATATTTTATTCAAATAATTCATGAGAAATCCGATAAATTTCTAAAGTCATAGTTTCATTCACAAAGTGGCAACACAATTCATAAGTAACACCAAATTTTCATAAATCATTCTAAATCAATTTTTCAATGACAAAATGCTCAAATAAGGTTTATTGTGCACAAACCTGACGTGAGTCGCCTCTAGGCCTTGACTCAGTCTCTCAGACCTTCCAAGTCTTTTTCAGCTGAAACACACAGTTTCACAGTGTTTCAGTTCCATAACTTAGCATAAATCCAAAAATAAATTTAACTTCACTTTTACTTAGCTCTAATGTGCTAAACTCGACGTTCTTGAAATTTTTGTATTTTGGGTTACTATTCACTACACTATTCAAGTCAAATTGTTGACTTTCTAAGGTTTAATAGGTATGGGAATTCCAACTTCACCTACATACCACATTTTGGTCACCAAACTTGTTGGTTTTGGTCATTTTCTCAAAACTTAAATCTTTTAAGCAAAATTGCTAAATTTTCAGTTTTGGTGTCTAAGGTTGCACTATTCCATTGGTCACTTTTCTGTTGGAATTCGGCAAAACTTCCTTCATAGAAAATGTTCCCTATTGTCTTAAGTTTATTCTCCTTTTTGAATCACTCCAATTGGAGTTTTGTAGCTCAAGTTATATCCAAATTACGGTTACTGTTCATGCTGCAGATTTTAGTTCTGGTAGATTATTAATCCAACTTCGTTCAGCAATTTGATCAAGTTAAGTCCATAATTTGGTCTAATTTTCTTCATATGAAATGTTCTACTATGCCTTAGGTTTCCATCGGTTAAAGAATCACCTAAATCGGAGTTTTCTAGAGAGAGTTATAGTCATTGAAACTTTACTGTTCATATGGTAAATCTGCAGTTCTGCAGATTCAGTGATTCAAATTTGCTCAGTAATTTGATTGGGTTAATGACATAATTTGGATTTGTGTTCTTCATAAAAGTTTTAGGTCTATATCTCATCTAACCACTGGTAAAATTTCAGGTCATTTAGACTTGCCTAGCTCGAGTTATGACCAAATGAATAAACACTATTCATTTGGTCAATTTGTACAGGGCAGCCTACAATTTTCCAACTTTGGTCAATTTGTTCACTAGGTTTTAGTCACTTTTTGGGCATGCTTCCTAAATGAAAATTATGTCATTTAGTGCCTATTTTCATTCCCAATTGGTCTCATACCAATTGGACTTGTAAAATTTCATTTTTGGTCCTTCAAAGTTGACTTGGTCATGCTGCAGCAGCATGACCACACTCCCTCTGAATTTGACTTTAATTCCAACACTTCTAACACACTTAATTAGGTCACAAATGACCATTTCTCACTTCACATTAAGTTAAAGACACCATTTACAAGTTTTTCATATTTTTGGTCTCTAAACCCTAATGTCCAAAACCCTAATTCATGTCATTTGTTGCATTTACTTGATTCCATGACTTTAACCATAGTCATTCAACTAACTAAGGTTTATATACCCATTCAACCCATTCAAATCATGCAAATCACCCTCCCCCTCTTGCTGGCCGAAATTCAGTAATGGTCCCTCATAATTTTTTTCTTTTCATTTTAAGCATATTACAAGCTAATTCAAGCTAAAAACACAATAATTAAATCTCAAACTTTCAAATTGATGTGCTTACCTCACTTGAATTTGAATTCTCTAATTTCCCTCTTCTTTTCTTCTTTCTTTGATGACCAAGCTTCTTCTCAAGTGACTAAATCAAGTTTTTGTGAAGCAAGTATGGAAGGATTTGAGGTTTAATGGTGATTTCAAAGCTTGAAGCAAGCTTTAATGGAGGTTTAACTATGGTGAGGGAGAGAGAGGGATGGGAGGCGGCAAGTTTGGGAGCAAGATGACTTTTAGTTGATTTTTTTTTTTCTTTTCTTTTGTTTTTTTTTATCCTTATGGAAGACATAAAAATTCCAATTAAGTAAATATATTAAGTATTATTTTTATGGCATCATGCATGAGGTCATGCATGATGTCATCACCTTTTGACTTTTCCATTTTCTTTTTTTTTCTATTTATTTTTTCTATTAGTTCTTTAATTTAATTCTCGATTCTAAAATTTTCTTTTCTCCGATTTTATTTGACAGTTAGGTCAGGAGTCAGCTCTCGGGGTCAATTGACCAAATTGCCCCTTGCCGGTTCAACCCGGTTTGCAAATAATTCAATATTTCTTCCGGCTCCCTGACCTAATTATTTGACTGGCTTAACAGTTCTTTTTCGTGATTTTCTCTTTTCCACTGTGTTTGTAATGGTCCTAAGGACAGCAGCGTCACATTTTACGGTTCGAAATTTGAGTTTAAATAGACTTTGCAGTCGTTCCCGAGAAGGTCACCCATCGCTGTGACTCTCGGCTCGTTTAACCTCTTATGTTCTGTTTTTCTTATTTATACTTAACTAATTGGTAATTACTAATTATTTGTATTTATGGCTTCTTTAGTTGTCTTAAGTATGGTTCTAATCGCCTTAATTGTCCGGACCGACACCAGTCACCAGAACAGTGAAATATACCAGGCTATACAAATAGGGGTATTACAAAATATCTTTCTCCCCTTCTTTAGTTTCAAGTTTTTCATATAACTTTTTAAAGGCCTGCGCTCTTACTTGACTAACTGCCTTTTTTGCTTCTTTCTTTGCTATCTTGTACTGTTCATATGCCTCATTATTATCACACTTAGGTAATTTCTTATACCATTCTCTCTTTCTCTTCACTGCCTTTAGTACTTCCTCATTCCACTATCATCTCTCTTTTGAGGGTGGTCCATGTCCTCTAGACTCTCCAAGTACTTTTCTAGCTACTTCTCTAATCTTTGATGCCATCTGTATCCATATACCATTGGCCTCCATATCCAGCTTCCATGCTTCGAACTCGAGAAGCTGATTTTTGAACTTCACTTGCTTTACTCCTTTAAACTCCCACCCCTTTGTTCGAGCTACACTATTTCTTCTAACCTTACTTGAATTGTTCATAAACTTGACATCCAAGACCACTAACCGATGTTGACTTGTTAAAGCCTCCCCCGGAATGACCTTACAATCCTTGTATAGAGCTCTATTTGTCTTCCTGGTTAAGAGGAAGTCAATTTGGCTTCTATGTTGCCCACTTTTGAAAGTCACTAAATCTGACTATCTTTTTATAAAGTAGGTATTTGCTAGTATTAGGTCGTATGCCATAGCAAAATCCAAAATGCTTTTTCCCTCCTCATTTCGGTTGCCAAATTCAAAACCTCCATGAACATTCTCATAACCTTGTTTATCACTTCCTACATGTCCATTTAAATCTCCACCAATGAAAACATTCTCTTTATTCGGTATGCTTTGCATTAGATCATCCATATCTTCCTAAAACCTTTGTTTACTCTCACTATCTAGTCCTATTTGTGGAGCATAAGCACTAACTACATTTATTATTTCTTTTTCTACTACTAGCTTTACTAGTATAATTCTATCTCCTACTCTTTTCACAGCTATTATAACATCTTTCATTGTCCTGTCTATGATTATGCCTACACCGTTCTTATTTCTCTCATTTCCGGTAAACCACAGTTTGTACCCTGAATTACCCACTTCCTTACTTTTCTCTCCTACCCATTTAGTCTCTTGAATGCAAGCAATATTCACCCTTCTTGTTTTCAAGGTATCCACAAGCTCCATTATTTTTCTCGTAAGTGATCCAATATTCCAAGTACCAACTCTGATTCTTCTCTTATCATGTTCCTTCCTAATTGATCTCCTTCTATGATATTTTCTATTATTCTATATACCTATCTGGTGTTCTATTCCACTATCTGTTCTACTATTTGTCCTATGGACTAACTTCTTTATCTACATCGGTCCATGATGTGGGAACCCTTGCTTATTTAACAATACACTCGGGCACTGGCATAGCGCATCATTTTCGATGAACGCCCTACACCCTTGCATATTTCTCACTACACCAAGGCTCCGATGTAGTGCGTTGTAAGTAGAGGACGCCCAAACATTTATATCATTTGAATCCATATCATAAGATGTGACGAAGTTTTTACGCTGGTTGTCATCTACCGCAACCCTTCTCCTTTATCCGGGTTTAGGACTGGCTAAGTGCAAACTACTTCGGCGGAGTTATAGTAATAATATTAATAATTATTATTATTGATATATAAAAAATGACAATAATTAAAAAATCATATTAAATGAATTAATATATAATTTGCTTAATACTCTTTCTAATCAGCTATCCATAAGATTATATAAATTGTGCTCGTATTAAATTAATAATAACTAATTATTAAATGACAACCATATAATTATACTTGATAGGGAAGTGTTGTGAATCTCCATCCCATATTAACGATAAGCCATCTTTATCCCATATTAAAGATTAGCCATGACTCATGAAAGAAAGGCCTTTGTGAATCTTTATCCCACATTAAAGATTACCCATCATTATCTCACATTAAATATTAGCCGTGACTCATGAGAGAAAGGCTATGACTCGGGAGAGAAAAGCCAAGGCTCTGGTTGGTATATCTACTTTATGGCCATTCCCAATTAAATCAAGTCTGCAACCTGCACACCTTTTAGTCTTTTTCCACAGTTTCACATTATAAATTTCATTTTCTTCTGTCATTTTATCTAGTCAGATATTATAATTATTTATAAAATTATTATGAGAAATTATATCTAATTTATTAAATAGCAAATTTCTTTCATTGATTTTTGTAAAATATTCATTTTATTCATGTTAAATTATACATCCAGATAAATATGATTTACATAAGGAAAAGAAAGAATTACTTATTTTAATGGATAATTACATAATTTAATAAATTATGTAATTTTTCATTCAGTCATATAATTATATCATTAAAATATGCAAATTATCTATTTTCTTATATAAATTGTTTCTAGCTAGAAAAGTTACATGCACCAATTTACACAAGGGAAGGGGAAAACTACTTATTTTAATAAAGCATTACATAAGATTACTACAATAAATATTAGAATTAGCGGTATTTTACAGTTGCTTTTATAAAATTAACATACAGTAATAATATAAGCAATTATTATTAATTGCACATAAAAAAGATATGGTAATCATTATTGTTACCATTAATAAATTTTTAACAGCAATAATAACTTTTTTTTACAGTAATAATAAGTTTATTGTAAAATACCTATGTCCATAATTTTATAATAATAAGATACATTAATTGATGTATTGCTGTTACAAACATATCAAAACAAATTTTATACTTTTAATAATAAAATTTTGGCTGCTAAATTTAACATTTAATGCAGTGGGTAGTCAATTATGCAATTTTTTTTAAAATGGTTTGTAATTTTTTTATAAAAATGTGTAAATTATCCATTTTCTTAAATAAATTATTTCCAAAAAATTTATATAACTCAATACATAAACTGATTTATATAAAGGAAGGAAATTTTGCTTATTTCAATAAAAATTTATGTAAGTTAAACGATTAATTATATAAATTTTCTTTAAATCATATAATTTTTTACGTTGAGGAGAGAGAGAAGCAAAATTGCAAAAAGATGAGAGGGAGGGAGAAATGATAAATGTTATGAATGTGTGATGGTTATAAGGTAATAATATATTTTTTTAATGTCTTCAACAGGATAATTTAGATAAGAATAACTAATTAATTAACAAAAATAAATATATAAAGATTTACTCATCAGAATTACTAATTACAAGGAATTACTCATTAATTATAATAAATTACAATAATTAAATGATAATTTATTCTAAATCAAAATAATTGAGTATTATATCCTGCCTTGTCATTTTTTGTCCTTAGGCATACAATTATTGTGTAATTTAAAAAAAATAAATAAAATATAGACCTTTCGTTTCATGGAGACAAAATATAAATCAAAAGTATAAAATTTCATATTACCAAAATTCTATATAAAAAAATTTAAGATAAACTACTTATAATATATTTCAAATTAAAAGACCTGATCGTATTGACAGATCATTTGAGTTAACTTTTTATTGAGAAGCACACTCCATTTAATGGTAATCTACTACTATTCAATTATATAGTTTTTCTACAAGTTCGATCTGAAAATCATTAAAATTTTATTGTAGATATTTTTTGTGAAATTTTATTTTGAATTATAATAAAAACCTTAATTAAATAGAAATTTAAGTATAAATGAAATTAAAAATTTTAATTTATATAAATTTTAAAATTAATTTAAATAATAAAATTTAAAATAAATTAATTTTTAATAATCAATTAAATTTTATCTTTTATTATAATGATAATAAATCACTATTAATAATTTTGACAAAGTCAATATTCTCCTTGATAGATGTATTCCACACTTCAGGAGGCCACAAATATTGGGGCAGGGGCCCCCATATTAAATAATAAAATTTTGAAATTTTTGGGGGCCGTGGCGTCACTATAAGGATTTGTATCTGATTACATATGTCTTATTTATACAGCAATAACAACTTATTTTAATAAAACAATATATAATGTCACGACAATAAAAAATTAGAATCGATAGTGACAATTTTATAATGATATTAATTTTATTATTATAAAATTAATGTATAATAATAATATTAATAATTATTATTATTATTTATAAAAAAATAACAACAATTAAAAATTATATTAAATAAATTAATATATAATTTACTTAATATTCTATTTAAATTTAATATGATTTTAAAGTCTTATTTTTAATTATAGGTTTTAACTATTCATAAAATTGTTTAAATTAAGTTCACATTAAATTAATAATAATTAATTATTAAATAATAATTATATAATTAGATTTGAAAGGGAAGTGTTGTGAATCTTTATCCCTGATTAAAGATTAGTCACGACGCAAAAGAGAAAGACTGTTGTGAATCTTTATCCCACATTAAAGATTAGCCATCTTTATCCCATATTAAAGAATAGTCATGACTCATGAGAGAAAGGCCAAGGCTCTTGTTAGTATATCTATTTTATGGACCATCCCCAATTAAATCAAGTCTGCAACCTTTTTGTCTTTTTCCACAATTCCAAATTATAAATTTTCACTTTCTATCTAACTAGATATGCTAATCAGTGCATTCACGATCACTTAATTTTATGAATATTTTATTTATTTAATTATTTTAATATATAAAATAATTTTTATTATTTATATAAATTTATATTAAATAAATTAATATAATTTATTTAACACTCTTTCTAAATTAAACATCATATTAAACTCTCAATTTTAATTATAGGTTTTAATTGTTTAAAAAATTACACAAATTAAACTCATATTACATTAATAACAATTAATTATCCAGTGACAATAATATAATTATATTTAAGAGGGGAGTGTTATGAAGCTTTATCACACATTAAAAATATACAAAATAAACGAACAAAATATAAATGATTAAATTAAGATATTAATTTAATTAATTATTTTAATATATAAAATAATTTAATTATTTATATTAACTTATACTATATTAAAATAAATTAATATATAATTTATCTAATTTTTTTTTTGAATTTAACAGCATTTAAACAGCAGCATTGTAAGTTTTTTCTTTTCTTTTTTTAAATTAAAAAAAAGACCTTGCAGTGTTGTAGAATTAGCGATGGATCATGAGAAAAAGGCCAAGGCTGTGGTTGGTATATCTACTTCACGGGCCATTCCCAATTACATCAAGTCTGCTCCCACACTTTTTGTCTTTTTCCACAATTCCACATTATAAATTTTCACTTTTTTCTGTCATTTTATCTAGTCAAATATTATAAATTATTTATAAAATTATTATGACAAATTATATCTAATTTATTAAATAGCAAATAAAAATATTTATTTTATTCATGTTAAATTATACATCCAGATAAATATGATTTACATAAAGAAAAGAAAGAATTACTAATTTTGGAAATTTTTATATATTACCTTCAGGGAAAATAATTGAATAAAAATAAAGAAAATAACACAAATAGAAAAAAAATTATACACCTTTAAATAATTCTATTTTTTATTTCACATGCTTTTCAGAGAATGATATTTTCAAAAGTAATACTTTGTGACCAAAAGTTATTAATTGGAGCTGCGAAAAAAACTTTTTTGCTAGTGATTTTTTTTTAATAAACACTATTTTTATGAATAGTTTTAGATTTATATTAGATTTGTAAATAATTTTTTTAATAATTAATCTTTAAATATTATATTTTCTTAGTTTATTTAAAAGGAAAGAAAAAGAGAAAAGGAAAAAAAAAAAAAAAGATAAGATAAGAAGGTGAGAATACATAATGTAAAATTGTGGAAAAAAATGTGGGTTCACAATTGATAAGGTTCAAAAGTAGACATAGCAACCACCTTTTCTCATGGATAATTCTACAATGACCAGCTTAAAACCAACAGATTTTGGTTCAATTCTGTAAATTGTTGGACTAATGCTAAAATGACAAGTTAAAATAAAAAATTAAAATGAGAGTAAAGGCAAAAAATACTTGAAACCGGTTGACACACCTTCGGTTTCCAAAAAATTGGAAAAAGGGAAAATAAAAAATCACAAGTTGAAGTGTGTAGGCCAAAATGATAATTTTTCCATTGAAAAGAGAATTTCTTCATACCATTAAAATCTGAGATCAAAATATCTAACCATCCAACTCTATGCTAAGAAGAAACAAGATAAAAGCACAGAATTTATTTTATTTTTCTAAAAACTATATTAGTATTAATAATAATTCATTAATTGTGTTGCTTAGAAATTTTTGTGACAGATTAAATTAATAACTTTTTATTGAAAAGTACGGTTATATGATGTTTTAAAGAGTAAATGTTATTATTTGTGTTTTATTTCATATATTTTTAAAAATATCATTAAGAGTAAAGTTTTTAAAAATATGAAACTGTATTTTCTGACAAAATGCTATCGATTTAATGTGTAAAGAAATGGCTTTTTAAGAATAAATATTATTTTTATAAATAGTTTTATATTGATATTATATTTGTAAATTTTGTTTTATTTTATTTTTTCACAATGAGTCCAAAAGGCAACCTACACCAACTGGGTTACAAGAAATCGTTAAAAAAAAGTTGGTTACAATTATTATTATTATTTTTTTAGTCTTTATTCTCATTTTAAATTTTTTGCACACTTGGCATCAGTCCAACAAATTACGGCATTGAACTGCGTCGAAACTAGCGGCATTGTAGAGTTAACCATGAGAGAAGGTCCATGGCCGTGGCTGCCATATATATATACTTTTTAGTCATTTCCCACTTAAATCAAGTCTTAAACCATATATATATATACATAGACTTAAAGGGTTCTGGTTAAATTAGAAAAAGGAAAAAAGACTTAGAGGGTGATAAACTTAGTTTATTAAAATTAGATTATAACATTTAGTGCTTATAGGCTTATAAGCGCCTTTTTGGCAATAACAATTGTTATAGTAATTGTTAACTATTATCAGCTGTTTTATTAGCTATTAATTATTAGATATTGATTATTAGTGATTAATTATTTATATAGTGATTTAAAATAAAAGTATTCAGTAAAAATAATTTTTTGATTAGTTATTAATGTAAAAATATATAATGGTATCATCTTTTTAACTCTAATCAAAATACTAAATACTATCTTAAACTAGGAAAGATAATATTTCATAATTCACTTGCTTAATATCTAAATATTAGTATAAACACATATGCTACCAAACAATATAAGTTGACAATTGTGTTACTGAGCTTTTGAATTAATATATATATATATAATCAGAAAGGAGAAATTTCACTAAAAGTATAAACTTTTGACAACTTATTGGGAAAATTATTAAAAAAAATTGAAAATTTTAAAACTTTTGCAATTCTATCCTAAACTAAAAAAAAAGGTTTGTCAATTAAACTCTATACTTTTTATATTTATATTGTTAACAAGTCAATTAATAAATTAATGGAAATGCCATGTCAAACGTTTTTCGCTCCCAATTAACTAAATTTAAACCCTAATTAAGTCTAATTATAAGCCCAAATTCTAAATTTACACAAAAAAATAGTTTGCTTTTCACATCAGTTGGCAGCATTTTTGAGTTGCATTATGGGTTAGGACTGATCTTTAGCTGCATATGTTGGCATGATCATGCTTTTCACCCACTACATCTCTTCCTTTGGATTGATATTTCTTTTAATCAACTTGGATCTTAAATTCAGAGGTTAATGACAGGAAATTAAATTGCAGAAAATTAAAATCAACTTTAATATTGAATTTAGATATTGATGATAGGAAATTAAATTACAGAAAATTAAAATTAACTTGACAGGAAATTAAATTGCAGAAAATTAAAATCAACTTGAATCTTGAATTTAGAGATTGATGATAGGAAATTAAATTACAGAAAATTAAAATCAACTTGGATCTTGAATTCAGAGGTTGAAAACAGGAAATTAAATTGCAAAAAATTAAAATCAACTTGGATCTTAAATTTAAAAGTTGATAACAGAAAATTAAATTGTAGAAAATTTGAATCAACTTGGATCTTGAATCCAGAGGTTGATTACAGAAAATTAAATTGCAAAAAATTAGAATCATTACTATTATACCTAAACAAATAAGCTGATTTTAAGCTTAGCAAATTTACCATGAGTTTAATTATGAAAAGTTGAATGCTCGATCTTCAAAGCAAACCTGGTGAGGAGACTCTACCCGATCAAAAGTTTACTTAACCATGAACCTGAAGCCGAATGATTGGTGGGAGAAGCAAAAGTAGACCCAAAGACAAGGTTTTTCATTCGTCTCCACTCCCCTTCCTCTTAGTCATTTAGAGGCTTCTTGTTATAGAGAGTGGCTTCTCTAATTCTCACCTCCTTTTGTTAGAAGCACCTTTTCAGGTTTTCACCACTAGTTTTTTTTTTTTTTTCAACTCACTTTTTCAGGATGCACTTTCGAATTTTCATCCTTCCTTCATTTTGTAGAAAGCACCCTTACGGGTTTTCACCTTCTTTCTCTCATTTTGCTAGGAGGGCCCTTTCGGATTTTCACTCCTAAATTTTTTTTTTTTAGCTTGAGTCCCAATCTCTTTGGTGGTATTTTGCACTAATATGCTGTTTGTTCATTGATTTCTATCCCCTGCAATCTCAAAGCGATATATATGGAGTTATCAATGTTTAAATTCTTATCTTATAATAAAACGTTAATAAGTTAACAGCACAAAATTCCAAAATAAATGGGCTATTGGGTCATGCAGAAAAGATAAGAAAAATTGACATTATGATTTTTGATAAAGAGAAATACATAAAAGGTATACAATTCTTAGAAGAAAAGGTAAGGGAAGTCTCACGAATTTCTTTTAATCAACTTTTAGGACCCTTCAATGCTAGAGATACTAGTCATTCGAGAAGAACCCTTGTGCCACAGCCACTTACTACCTTCTAACTCTGAGCTTATCACCCAATCTTATTCCTCCATTTCTAGTCTTTTTAGGAGTGCCTTTTCAAGTTTTCACTCCTAATTTTTTTTTAACTCAATTTTTCAAGATACCCTTTCAGGTTTTCATCTTTCACTCATTTTGCAGAAAAGTGCCCTTACAAGTTTTTGCCTTCTTTTTCTTATTTTGTTAGGAGCGCCCTTTCAAGTTTTCACCCTTATCCTCTTTTTTTTTTTTTTTAAAAAAAAAGCAAAATACCTCTTTACAACATCTACATTTACTGGTTTCGGCAATTCTCCTCCATCCATGTGGGTTAAGATTAGAGCGCCCCCAGAAAATGCCTTTTTGATCACATATGGCCCCTTATAAGTTGGTGACCATTTGCCCTGAGGATCATTCCGATTTAGCAATATTTTCTTCAGAACAAGGTTTCCAGGCTGGAATTCTTGAGGTCGCACATTTTTATCAAACGTCCTAGCCATTCTAGCCTGGTATAGCTGTCTATGACAAACTGTCGCTAATCAACTCATCAATCAGATTGAGTTGATCGAGTTTTGTTTTGACCCATTCAGTTTCATCTAATTCTGCCTCCACTAAAATCTTAGAGAGGGAAATTTCCACCTCAATTGGTAAAATTGCTTCCATGCCATATACTAATGAATATAGAGTTGCCCCAGTCAAATTCTCATTCTCTACTTTCTCCTTTTCTCTTCCTATCCCGGTCAACCCATATGCCATTCCTTCTGATGCGTTGGGAACTGGTGGGTAATATTCAACATAAGGAACGGTATGGTTGTGGGGCTGGTTAACAAGAAAAGTTAGCTCATTTACTTGAAATGTGGGAACCTGTGGATTGGCGATTGTGAGCTCGGTGTTCGAGTGTTGAAATGCAAAAGAAGTTAAAGCTTGGTCTTGGAAACATTGAGGATTTGACTCCCCAATTGTTATTGGTGGGGCACTTATTGGCAGACTTGGATCACGAGGTGTAGCCATCACTTCTTTACTACGGGCCATCTCTCTCATCATTTGCATTAGTTCTAAGACTTATTCTTTTAGTTCAGAAACTTGTCCTTGCAGACTTTGATCCTGCTCTTGTTCTTCCATTATCCTTCTTGTTTAGGCTCTAGTTAAGTAAACTTTTGATGGGGCAATAGATTGCTTCACTGGGTTTGCTTTGTCTCGAGTAATGTTGACTTTTTCCTACAAAGGGTATACTTATTAATTCACTTTACATAGCTCATCTTATTTAATTATAATTTTTCTATTAAAAGGATACGGTGACAACTTGATTATCGTGTCTTCATTTGCAAAAAGGGTAATTTAAATCGTCAACCCAATGGTATCATTCAATAGTCCAACCGTGCATGACGGGGTCATGTATGTGTCCTTGATACTTGTTTAAGTGACATATATGGCTTTTCGCTTAACCTTAACGAGGATAGATCCTACGGGAGTCATGCTATTCATTCATCGTTACCATCATAAGGCACAAAACATATCTCACATCATTGTTGCATTAGAAACCTTAATTGTTTACAATCAACATATTACAGAATTCAACTATTGTCTAAGTTCAGGAAGACTTGTCTTGCTATGACATTTCTTGAGGTATTCATACAACCTCTCTTCTTGTCTTGTCAGATCGAATGTATGCAGGGCATATTCTGATTCTGGTAATAACTCATGTTTTCCTTGAGTGGCCATCCTCTTTAGTCTACTACCATTTTCCTTTAGTTTATAATAGAGATTGGCATGGCATTTTTTTTTTTAGCTTTTTCCTTAGAACACTCTTTCATAATATCATTGATCAATTGTACTTGCCCATCGAATTCAATCCATTTCATATTATTTTTCTACTTATATTTGGCCGCTAGCATCTTCTGACGATTCAACTCTTCTTGCAATTTGTTGTTTTGCATGCCGGCCTCCTTTATTTTCCGTTGGAGCATGGACTTCTCTCGTTCCCACCGAGCTTTATACTTCTCATATTCTGACTGTGTTGCCGCTACTTCTTCCTTGACTCTTTTTCCTTCATTTTTCACAGCTTGCCAAATGCTTTGAGCTGACTGATCTTTCTCAGCTTCTAGCTGCTTAACTCGTTCCTTCAATTATTGGTTCTCAAGCATTATATTTTGGAAGTGAATTTCCAACCTGGCACGAGCTTCTTGAATAAAAAATAGAGATGTGGCAGCTACAACAAATAGAGAAACGGCAAGGCTGTAGTTATATATCTATTTTTGGACTACAACAAATTAAATTAAGTGTGAACCGACACTTTTCCCACAATTCTTCTATTATATATGTTCTTATGTTATCTTATATAGTTAGGCAGCGTAGCCATACAGGGAGCTTAAATTATATTATATTTCTTTAATATATTAAGGTATTATAAAAAAAAAAAAGATATTATACTTGCTTTTTAGATTATTAAAATTACTTTTTAGAATATTATTAATATTACTAAACAAAGATAATATTTAAATATATTATATTTCTTTAATATATTAAGATAATATAAAAAATAATAATATTTTGAAGTGATAAATTTGATCATATAATTCAAACAAACTCAAATTATGTAATATTTTTAATCAATATTTCTATCATATTGCTACATTTATATAATTTTTAATGTAAAAATCATTCACGACATAAAGGTTAAGTCTACATAAAAGATAATAAAAATAAAATATAGAGTGATTAACTCGAAATATAAACACTATATTATGCAAAATTCAAGACCTTTGTGATTAAATGTGTTATTTAAAAATTTGTGGTATTACTTTTTTTTTTTAATTATTTATGCAAAAATATAATAAGTTGATTTATATTTATATTATATTTTTGTATTTTATTTTCAATTAATGAAATACATATTTTTTTTTTAAATTTAATTATTATAATTTACTTCATATTGATTAAATAATAAAACAATAGTTTATATTATTATTACTATTTCAAACATGCCTTGACTTCTAAAAAGAAATTTAGATCATTATTACAATGTTATCTTCTTAAATATCCTTTATCTAACCTATTAACATATAATTAATATGCATAACATTATTTAAACAATCCTATATATTTTCACATTAAAATATTATTTAATTACTTATTTAACTCTAAAAATTTTTAAAATTAGCTTTAAAAATGCAAATAAGAAAATAATAAAATGTGTTAATTGATAGTATCATATTTAAATATTGAACCCTTAAAATTTTTACAATCAGCGTGAGATATGAAAAAAAAAATTTATAAATTGGTAGTATCATATTTAAGATGAACTGATTTCAATTTTTTAAATAAAAGTATATTTTTTCTGTTTTAATTTCCTTTCTATTTATATATTTTTTATAATTGTTTGAAATAATTTTTTCGTGGATAATTATTTAAAATATTACTGTAAATTTTATGAGTATTTTATATATGCCCTTTCATAATTTATAAAATATTTAATTTATATTCTCTTATTATAATTTGATTAATATTAATTTTAAATACAAACATATTAAAATTTTAAATTTATGCAAAAATTTAATATGTTAATTTATATTTATATTATATTTTTGTATTTTATTTCCAATTAATGATATATATATATATATATATATATATATATATATGTATTAAAGTTTAATTATTATACTTTACTTCATATTGATCAAATAATGAATACATACTTTATATTATTGTTACTATTTCAAACATGCCTTGACTTTTGGATAGAATTTTACATTGTTATTACACTATTAACTTCTTAAATATTCTTTATTAAACCTATTTACATATAATTAATATACATAATATTATTTAAATAATCCTATATTGTTTCACATTAAAATACTATTTAATTACTTACTTAATTCTAAAAATTTTTAAAATCAGCTTTAAATGTGCAAATAAAAAAAATAAAATGTATTAATTGATGGTATCATATTTAAATATTTAATTCTTAAAATTTTTACAATTAGCTTGAAATATGAAAATAAAAAATAATATAATTTATCAATTGATAGTATCATATTTAAAATGAAATAATTTCAATTTTTTAAATGAAACTCTATATTTTCTGATTTATTTTACTTTTTATTTATGTATTTTTTATAATTATTTAAAATAATTTTTTGGTGTATAATTATTTGAAATATTAATATAAATTTTATGCTAATAAATATATTTTTAATACTTTATATACTCTCTTTAATAATTTGTATAATATTAAATTTATATTTTTCTATGGCAATTGATTGATATTAATTTTTAATATAAATATATAAAAATTTTAAATTTGAAAAATTAATGAATTTACGTGCAAAACATGAACATTTAGCTAGTAAAAAGAATTGCCAGATTATATCTTTGATAGACTGGACTTAATTGTCATTTTCTTAAAGTTAAGTCATATATATAAATATTGTGAAATGTTAGTGTCGGAATGGTAGGAACTCTTTACAGTGAGTTTAAAGAGCAATCTGCCAACCTGTTGTAGGTTTTTTTTTTTTTTTAATTTCATTTTATTTTAAATTAATAATTTAAAAATATTTAAATAATATTATTTTTTAATACTCTAACTGTATGATACGGATACATGAAAGAAATGCTAAGAATGTGATGGGTATATTTATTTTTTGGGCCATTACCAATTAAATCAATTCTTCAAATATATATATATATATATAGAGAGAGAGAGAGAGAGAGAGAGGACAAGACTATAGTTGGTATATCTACTTTTTGGATCACTACCAATTAAATTAAGTGTGAACCCATACTTTTTTCCACAATTTCACTATTATATATATATATTCTTGTGTCATCTTATTTAGCTAGGCAGCTTAGCCATATGGAGAGCTCAAATACTACTTGCAATTTCACACCCATTGATGCCTGCTTATGGGAGGCGGCAGCAAAAGGCAACCTTGATCCCTTCAAGGAGTCTGATGTCCCTCTTGATTGCTTACTGACCCCAAATAAAAACACAATATTACATATCCACCTTACCTCCCGAAGTGAAAGAAAAATTGAGTTTATAAAAGGGGTACTCGACATTCGTTTGTCACTGTTATGGAAGGTCAATGACCATGGTGACACTCCGTTGCACATTGCAGCAAGATACGGGCATGTTGATGCAGCAAAAGAGTTAATTGCAAAGGCTTCAGCAGATGGTGACAAAGATATAGAGAGCGGAAAACAGCCAAGAGTTAAGGTATTGGAGATGTTAAGGATGAAAAATAAAAATAATGATACGGCCTTGCATGAGGCAACACGAAATAGAAGTCTGCATGAGGCGAGACAAAAAAGACGTCTGGGTGTTGTGAAAGAAATATTGAGAAATGAAGAGCCTGATGATGAATATAAATATTCGGCCAATGATTGTGGGGAGACTCCGCTTTACCTAGCTGCTGACAATGGATGTGGAGATATAGTCCTTAAACTACTAAGAAGTCCCAAATTAAAATCGCTGGCTTATGACGGCCCCAATGGTAAAACGGCATTACATGCGGCAGCAATGAACAAGAACATACGTGGAGGTACATCAGTAAACAGATCTTCTTAAACTTCCTATACGCATATATTGAGTATTTGTGTTTTAGTGAAGGAAGTGAGTTGCGATTATCTTTCTTTATAACTTTTTTTAACTGTAAATAATAATAGCGGGAAATGGCGTTAGACAACCATAAGCACCAATCCCCAACACTAAAGCCAATTTAAGGAGAAAAATTTATTATGAATGTCGTGTATATGCATACACTATTTTGATATTTATGGCAACTAATCATGGGAGGACAATTAAATATTAAAAAAAATAATTATGATTTGAAAAAAAAAATTGTTTTTTACATATAGAAAAAATCGGATTTTATAAGACACATCATAAATTAGTTATTATTCCATAATTGTTTCATCATTCCATGTATGACTGCTATCATGAAATAATTGATTCATATTATAATTTCTCCAGTATGTGGCCTTTCGACTATTGTATAAAAATTCTATAACAAAAAACTTTTGATAACATTATAAAAAATATTTGGTAACGTAGGGATATGGTTGATTATTACTTTTTAATATCAAGTATCTAACAATGTTAAAGTCAGTGTCGTTAATTTCAATATATTAAATCAAATATTTATTGAAGTGGAAATTTTAAATTTTTATAAAAAAATAAATAAAATTAATTAATTATCAATTGCCCATTATGAATTTGGTCTTGTTGACTTTGTGCAGTGACTATTATGAATATTATAGAGGAGTTATTGGCGAAATGGAGTAGCTTGGCTAAAAATATAGATGAAGAAGGATGGACTCCACTCCACTATGCTGCGTATAAACATCGTACTTCAGTGGTCAAAAGGCTATTAGTTGAGGGTGAATCTTGCGCTGATAAAAAATGGAAGAGGACAGCTCTTCACATTGCAGCCTGTAGAGGCTTCGAAGATACAGTGGAAACAATCATTTCTAAATGCCCAAGTTGCTGCGAACTTACTGACATTAGAGGCTGGAATGTTCTTCACTATGCAGTGATCAGCAAAAATGATGAAGTAATAAAAGCAGTGCTCCGACAAGGTTCATCATTTATTTACCTTTTAGATGGAAAAGATGTTAAAGGGAATACGCCTATCCATCTATATAGGGCTTATCATCCTGAATTCTGTTGTCCTTCTTTCATAAAAGAAGGAGAGACTGAAGAAAATCAAAAAGGAGAAGGAGATGCTGAAATGTTCAAGTTTTGGAGAAAACTGGACCATAAAATTCAATTCTCAGGAAGCTTATCCTCAAAGAAGGTCAGCCGACTAACATCTATCTTATCATAATATAGATACTACTTTATGAGCTTTATTAAGTAAATATTGATTCTTGAGGCATTAGTCTATTTATAATCTATTTATTTAAAATAATATATAAAAAAAATATATGAATAATAATAAGTAGAAGCTTTTCATTAATAAAAGTCCATAATTTCAAATTTATTTATGTATATATATCGGTTAGATCTGGTGACGACAGGTGCATGTTCGAATTTTTTAAATTTTCTTTTATCATGCCCTATATCTAGAGAGTATATTAAATAGTAATTAACCCTTTTAATTTTCTAAGCAGTAAAGTGGTGAATATATGTCACAACTTTATTTATCTAATATTTTTTATTTTTATTAAATATTTACTTTTATACATTTAAAAGAATTAAATAAAAAAACCATAATTAAAAGACATTTGAATAAAAAATATATGGTTATATTTATTATTTACATTAAATAATTAAAATTAATAAACTATTAATATTTCTAAACAAATGATTTAAAATGGTGTTGATTCACATTTCTCTAAAATTTATTAAGAATTTATATTTGTATTTTACCTATATTTTAAATTTTTTTATAATATTTAAAATAATTATTATATTTATAATAGATTAAAATTAGTATTTATAATATATAAAATACACATATGTGGAGAACTTTTGAACTAAATAAAAAAATATGTGGTTAAATTTATATATTTTAAAAAAGCCTATAATTATAAAAATATAAAAATATAATCACATACAAATTTTAAGTTAATAAATATGAAAATTTATATATTTTTTTCATTTGTGATTAATAGATGTCTAAGTATATGACCAACACTATATATTTCAATTGGTTTTAAATTCAAAAGTTTCAAACAAGTATGCAACTCCATTTTATTAATATGGCTCATAATTTTAAATTTGCAAAACTAAAGTGAAGATTTATTTATTTATTTATTTGACTTCAATTAGGAATAAAATTCAAGACTATATATGAAGTCTTGAAAATAATTTCAATATCACTAACCTAAAACTCATTGATAAATGAAGACATATTTTAATACAGTTTTAGAAATACAAGTATATGTTTGACATATATTAGGAGCAACTAATAATTAATCCAAAAAAGTTTTCTTTAAAATGATTAGGTAAATATTGAATTGAGAAATAAAAAAAAATACAATTAATTGGAGAAATAACACAAAATAAATAATATCTTATTCTTTTTAAATTTTTTTTTACAAGTAACTAATATTCTAAATGTGTTGCAGAAAGAAAATTTAAAATTGATGAAAGACCTTGGCACTGGACCACTGGGGAAAATTGATCCAACATCACGGAAGGAATTTCTGAAGGAATTTCTGAAGGAAAAAGAAGAAAAGAGGAAAAAATATATGGCAAAAAAATTTGAACAAGTCAAAGAGTCTCATTTGGTGGCTGCGGTACTTATCGCAACAGTAGCCTTTGCTGCAGCGTTCACTTCACCTGGCGGTTATATAAGTGATGAAAATAATTTGAAAAAGGGGACTCCTATCCTAAGCGGAAATCCAGCTTTTAAAGCATTTATCATATCTGATACTATAGCTATGGTCTTGTCTGCTTGTTCTGTCTTTACTCACATTATGCTGGGGATATTAGGATATGAGGAAAGATATTACTGGTTGATAAGATATGCATTCAATTTCCTCTTCTATGCTATGGTAGCAATGATGATTACATTTGTGGCAGGCACCTATGCATTTTTATCCCATTCCTTTGGGATTGTTATTTGCGTCATCGGATTGATCTTCTTCCTCTTCTTATTTTATTCGATCACAAGGGTAACATGGAATTTAGTTTTTCCAAATAATGATGGTGATGTCCTTTCAAATGACTTTTGGAAAGATAATGATGATAGTGATGATGATAAGGACGGCAACAGCAATGGTGTCAAATTGAAAGATGAAATAAAAAACAATGGTTTCAAATTTAAAGATGAAATAAAAACTTTGTAAGTAGTTTTCTTTTATATATAAAACTCTTATTTTGTTAATTTATTTTAATGATTTTAACTTTTTTTTTTTCATTTACTATTGAAGCTCGTGGACGACTGGCGGAGTTTTTTGGTTGGGTATCTTCTTCATTGGCTTTTATTTTGGGGCTCAACAATTGATTAAAAAGCTTAGGGAGTTGCTGAAGAAGTAAGTCAACATACTCATGGGCTGTTACTTTTACTGCTTGAAATGTAAATGGTGTCTCCTTTTATATATGAATATGTTTAATTTAGTTTTGACTTTATCGTGGCTTTTTTTTTGTTTGCCTTTATAAACACTTAAAGGAAAAAATTTGTTAGGCTAACTTCTTGCACTAGGCAGATAGGGTTACGTATGATTCTTGAGTGTTCTAAATCGAATTAATGACTTGTATTGAAATGAATCGAAATTGTAAAAGAATCGCTACTATAGGAATAGAATCATACTAAATCAAACTAAAATCGAACTAAAAAACTGATTTTACATATATATATATTTTAAAATTTTTTAGATATATTATACAGTTTCAACAAAATTATATATATATATATAACTTAATTTATGAAGTGACTTGAAATTATATTAGCTATCTTAGTTTTAATTTTTAAAAGTTTTAATTATAAAAACTCTATCATAACTCTTGTAACCTCTTTTTATTTCATGATTATTTTCCACATAGATGAACGAGATGCTAAATTATAATATTTTTGTTAATTAAGAAATAAAAATGGTATAATCTTTGTTTAATTAAAAACAATTTAGAATTCATTATTTGTAAATTTTTTTCTTTTGACTTACTTTCTTTTTCATGTAATGAAATTCAGATATTGCTCAAGATCCTAAAGTTATGGAGATTATTATTCTATGAACTAGAGTGGATTGCTAGATATTGTGAGTCTTGAATTGACTTGATATTTTTTGTAACGCCCTCACCGTAGGTAGTCCGTATATTTTACTGTTCCGACGACTAATGTCTATTCGGACAGTCAAAATGTCTGGAACTACATTTAGACTATAGTGAGGAGGCATAAATTGAAGAAATAAATGTTAAGAAAATATAGGAAAAATGTAGAGAAAAATAAATTAAAATTTAGAGAATTTATAAATTGGTACAAAAATAATAAAAATAACCTAATATGCACTACTAAGGGCATTTTGGTTATTTCATCCCCAAAGGTGAATTTTGACCTAAATGTTAAATTAAAAATTTAGAGAATTAAAATAATTAGTATGAATTAAAACTTTATAAATTGAATTAGAAAAGAAAGAAGAAGAAAAGAAAAGCTTATGAAAATTTAAAACAAATTAAGTACACATATAAATATATCAAAATATAAAGCATAAGAGACAAAACTCACCAACTAAAGTCATCTTCTCCATCTCTTCCCTCTCTCTTTGCCGTCCACCCTAGTCCCCATTTCCCTCCATTTTTGTCAAGCTTTCAAGCTTGATTTCCCAAGCTTTGACACACCAAAACCCATAGTCCCCTTCACAAAAAATACTCACCACACCCTAAGGAAGCTATAGACACCCATAGGAAGCAAGAAAATTGAAGTTTAGAAAGCTCAAGTAAGGTTAGTGCACTAATCCCTCTTCTTCTCTTTATTAAACAGGAAAAACATGTTTAGCCAAGTATAAATATCATGAAAATGAAAAGAAAATTTGAAAGAAAGAACCTTTGATTTTTGGGCAGCCATGGAACTTGAAGTTTGTTACTTTTAAGTAATGAAAAAATCGTTCCATGAGAATGTGTGATGAGTTGAAATGTTGGGAGTTGGTTCTGTAGGGTTTGTGTAAATTTGAAACTTTGGAAACTAGAGTTTATGTAAATGATTGAGAACCTTGTGTAAATGCATGAATTTGACCTAATTGAGTTGAGATTGATGCTTATAGAAGTGTCATATATGCTTATTTGGAGTTTGGAAGAAGGAGGAGATTGAAATTGGGAGTGTGAATTTTCTATAGGTTATGTTGTTGTTGAATCCAGTAGCTTTTTATTGCCATATCTCCCTTTGTGTTGCCCCAATTGGTATGAGGCCAATTGGAGGTGTTTTGGGACATCCAAACCTTCATTTTTCAAGAAGGAACCCTGCCCAAATTTTGTCAAAATCATGACCAATTCTCTGCCCAAACCCGGATGACCAAACACTAAAACCCAGAAAATGACCAAATAAACAGTTCGTGTTCATTTGGTCATAACTCTCTCTATACTGGTCTAAATGACCTAAAATTTTACATCAATGAAAAGCTTAGACATAGGGCTACACTTTTCATGAAGACCACTTGACCCTGTTTTGCCTTTAACCAAGTCAATTTTGTTAGCACATGTTGGGTCACTAAAACTGCCAACCCAGAAATTGTCCAAAATACTGTTCCTTTGGTATGCTTGACCAGTTTTGGTAAAAATATCATAACTTGGTCTCCAAAGCTGCAAATTGAGTGAAACTAGTGCCAAAAGTTTTATAATACATAGCACAACAATTTTTATGTTTTGACCAAGCTCTAGAAACCATTGCATCCTAGGCAAAATATTAGCCAAAGTTAGGAATTAAAATATGAAAATGTTAAATTGAACCCAGAATGCCATTTGATACTCGTGTGTTCATTTGGCCATAACTCCCACTAGGAAATTTCACTTGAGATGTGCTAATATGATCTGGAAACATGATACTTAGGGCTACAACATTGATTTAGGCACCTTTGCCAAATTCTAAGTGTAAAGACCCTAAAAAGAGGGTCAAACATACTGCCCTGAAGTTTGACTATTGCCTTTATAGGATTAAGAGTCCAGGTTAATACATTGACCATAACTCACTATACCAAGCTTGAAAATTTATGAAATTGCACCTGGGAGTCCCTAAGACATAGAGGAACATATCTTGTGAAGGAATCTAAGTCTAAAAATGACCATAAAATGATCAAATGACTGGTCAAAGTTTATTGACTAGGAATTGTCAATTCTGGACAGCATAGAGGAAAAGGGACTAGTTATGGTATTTTGACCATAACTTGAGTTCTATAACCCCAAATTGAGTGATTCAAAAACTGAAATTCAAGTTTAAACATAGAGGAGCAATTGTTATAAAGGAAGTGTGACCAAATAGACATTCTAACCTAGCCAAATTCCTAGATAAAGATAATACATCAAAATAAACCTAAAGAAAGGTTCATGGGAAAAATTCTATACATGGTTATTAAAATACTCATAAGGCTAATTAAATATTAAAAATGATATGAATATGTAAATTGGGACTAATGTCCTATTAATATGAAATTTATGGTACCACGAAACAGTACTAAAAAATAATGACAGTGAATAGTACTAAAATAATTAAAAATATTTAATTGCCTATAGTATACCTAGACTTATTTATTTAGTTTGGATAAATTGGTATATCAATTAGGGACTACAGTTAGCAGTACTGCCTACCGAGAAAATCATGAACTGATAATATATGTCTGGTATGATTGTTCTACAAGCTATATGCCTACTTACTGGCCATTGTGCCTACTTTATTTCTGGCTTTACAAGCCTGACAGCAAGTCTCGTGCCCGACAGCTGGCCTCGTGCCTGACAAATGTATATAGGGTAGACATATGGCTGTCTAACCCGTATACTCCCGTGTATCCAGCTCTGATAGTCTGTTATAGATTTCTTGGGCACTGATAATAATTAATTAAAACTGAATATACAGTAAGTAAACAGAAAAGATCTCAATAATTTTTATTATTTCCAAAGTGTAAAAAAATGTAAAAGACCCAGAAATTACGAATTGCAATTATTATTTCAATTGTTAAATTATTGTTATTATAAATTATGCACCACTAAGCATTATGCTTAGCGCGTTAGTTTTCCATCGCGTAGGGATTGGAGATCAGTCCCAGCAGCCGCAGGAGCAGCACCAGTAGTGCACTGACAGAGCTCCGACCAGATCTGCCACTGTCCAGAGTCACCTCACCGGTCTTTTGTATTTTGGTAGGGCCCATGTATAGACTAGTATTTTGGTTCATTATGTTTAGTCATGATGTAACTACTAGCTTATGATGTATTTCATTTTAAACTTGTAATTAAACTTGAGACTGAAATGAAAACTTGTAATTTATTATCTGTGAATTTCCTTATGAATGCAATAGATGATACTTCATTTTGAGATTTTATAAATAGTTGTGAATGATGAGATAAAAGAGAATATGATATGAAAATGTGTGAAATGAATATGGACATGTTAACAGGTGATTAGTGGAAACCTGCCAGATGCTAATAAAACAGGGGAGGCTCTGTCCGGGTCTCCACAAAAATAAGATAAAAAAAAATTCTACACATAGAATACATGTTTTAAATGACATCAAAAGTTTATAATAGATATGATAAAACAAGATAGGGTGCTCTGGCACCGAATGTGACACTTCTTGCTCGGCTATACAGTAGACGGGTAAGGGGCGTCACATTTTTTACCTTTAATTAATTCAAATTATTCATCTATTAACATATTTATTATGTAAAAATGAAGGTGACATCATATTGGATGAAGGCTTGAAGGAGTTCTTTTTATGTGAAAAATTTAGCTCTAAGGAATGTGGAAGCTAGTTGTTTTTTTTTTTTTGCAAAATGTGAGAGTGAAACTTTATATTATGTTTTTTTTTTTGATATTGTTTTACTGTTATTTTATTATTTGAAATGTGCAAATATTAATGGGATTTGTTATAGATACCGGGTATTATCATGTATTTATATGTAAAAATTATTAGTTTGATTTTATATTACTTTATTGATATTTTATTTGGATATTAGTATTGCTATTTTAATATTAATATTATTATCTTTTATTGATGTTTTAATGTTAGAAGTGTATAATTGTTTTTAAATATAATAATTTGAATGTAAAAATCAGAATTGGAACCAAAACAAGAATCAGAATTAAAACTGAAGTTAGAACCGAACCAGAACCAAATGCATTAAGAATTAAACTGGAATCAAATTGAAATTCGATTCCAGTTCCAATTCCAGAAAACCAAAAGAATAGAACTTCGTTTTCAGTTCCTTTTCCCGCCAGAAACTAAACCGGAACCGAAATCGCATACCTCTAGAGGTATGTATTAGTCTTAGGGCATATAGGTGGCATGCAATGCTTTTTTTTTTTTCTCGCATATATTTAATAAAATGATAATTTATTTGTGAAATATATTTTCTTTAAAAGATATTTTTTTAAAAAAAAAATTATTTTATACTATTTAATTGTGATACTGAAATTTAGACGTATGTTACACATTAATGATGTCATGATTCATATTCAGGGCACAAGTGACATTAGAAAAATTCATTATGACTTCATGTGGAAGAAATTATTTGAAAAAAAAAAGAATTCAAATGAATTTTAATACAATTATATTTAATTTCTGTATTTTTAAAAATGAAATTTTTTAAAATTAAAAAAATTAAGTTCTTTCATTTTAAATGTAAAAATTAATTAAAAAGAAATTAATTAAATTAAATTCTTATAAGATTCTAAATTCAAAGCAGGAGAAATAAGATTGACTGGATTGGAAATTCATTTTCCCTAAGTAAAAGGACATATTGTCTTGACTAGAACAATATTTTACTCTTTGAAAAAAAAAAAATGAAACAACGGAAACAGGAAAAACATTTTTCATGAAAAAATGAAACAAAAGGAGCCTAAACTTGAAATTGAATAAAGATTTAGAAAGATTAGAGATTATTAAAGTGCAAAACAACATGTGATCATAATTATCTATATTATATATATAAAAAAAAAAACAGCTTAAGTTGTTTGAACAGATATTATTTTAACCTTTAGGCTTAATTAAAATAATCATCCAAATTTTGGTGTATTTTAATGTTTAATTAAATCCAAAACTTTAAGCCTTAACACAATATATCAAAATTTTAAATTTTATGAAAAGTTTATTTAATTTTTTAATTCAATTTCAGTGGATGTGATGAGATTCACATGTTCTTGGGATATGATATTTTTATCTCCTTATCTTTGTAAATTCAATTTTATTTAGTGTAATTATTTACATATATAAACATTTCTCTGTACTTAAATGCATTCAATAGTGAAACAACACATTCTTCATTCTATTTGCTTTGACGACTATACAATTTCAAATTCCAACTTTAGTTAGAGCTAAGTGAATAAATAATTTTAAAAATATTATATTTGTAATAGATATGACATTATTTATTTATTATTATTATTATTGTTGTTATTATTTGACAAATCTTAGGAGCTATAATAATTAATCCAAAAAGAATTCTTTTAAATGCATTAAAAGAAATGATATCTTATTTTTTTTTCTAATTATTTTTTAAAGTAACTAATACTTTGGAAGTGTTGCAGAATGATAGACCTTGACACTGGACCATTAGGGGAAATTTCAAATATACAAGGAAAAATGAGAAAGGAAAATATAATACTTAAATTTAAAAATGACAATGACTCCCATTTGGTGGCTGCAGCACTTATGGCAACAACAATTTAATAAGATGTGCCTTCAGTTTCCTATTCTATATATGCTACGGTAGCAAAGATAATTACATTTGTGCTGGGCACTTATGCAGTTTTAGTACCATCCTTAGGATTTGATATTTGTGTCATCGGATAGAGTTTCTTCCTCTTCCTAAATTATTCGATTAAAAGGGTATCAAGGAGTTTATATTCTTTCGTGACGACATCAATGACCAATCGGAAACTTTGTAAGTAGTTTTCTTAATTTTCTATATATAATTTTAATTTCTTAACTTTCTTCATGATTTACACCTTTTTATTCACAATTGAAGCTCGTGGCTGAATAGTGGAATCCTTTCTTTGTTGGGAATACTTTGCTTCTTGTTCAGCTTGTTAAGCAGTTCACGTTTTCTCTTTATCGTTATATCCCAACAAAAATATAACACCCCTACTTTTCAAATAATTATTTTATATGTAAATATAAATATTTTAGTCTAATCCCTAGTATTGTGAGCTTTGCCTAGATACTTTCGTTTCGTGGCAATTCGACCGTCGCCTGGATCTACAATTTCGGGCCGGACAGATAAGTGGCCGAAGCTACTTCAGAATCAGATCAAGATTATAAGCTACCCCACCATTTTCAGACGTCCCGGATACGTTTCTAGTATCAGAATTAGCGTAGGTAAGCCCGAACCCTAAGTTTTCTTAATTATTTAGTTTCAGGTTTAGATTAAAAATTCATAAAATATTTGTGGGTAGTTAGAAAACTATAATTCCTCTTTTTTATCAACTTAGTAATATTACTAAGGACTGCGGGGCAAAAATTTAAAATTTTTTAGAGCTCGTTTAGGTAGTTTTTGCAAAAAAGTTAGTTTTTAAGGATAAAATTATAATTTTTCAAAATTGTGGTTGTTGACTATTTGGGTGGGCTTAAGAGGGGCCATGTGATGTGATTGAGATATAGTTGTGTGACTTGTGGATATAGAAGTGTATTTTGAACCCTTTTGTAGGTTGGGTAGGTCCTAAGTATAGGGGAGACTCTGCCGGATTTTCGGCATGACTTAGGGCATCTTTGATCCTTTCAAACTTGTATTGAGGCAAAGATATTAAATAATTGCAATGAAATTGTCTGGTGAGCCGGGACAGTCTTCCTCCTCCGCTCAGCCGCTGCAGTGACCTCGGTTTAAGTCTGTGAGTAAAATATTAATTTTAATTATAATTTCAATATTATTATATGTTCAGGCATGCCATGCATCACTTATAAATATGTATCTATGTAGATAAACACTAGGCGCATGTTTTATTGCATTTTTACTTGATGAAATGCCATGAATATTGTTTACGGTAATTTGGAGCAGTGTGCATGCGTTGGCGTGTGTGTGGTGTGTGGTATTGGATATGGACAGGATGGGTAGACGTGACTTGAGAGATACTCGCTGGGACCCGGTCCTTTATGGATATGTCATGGTAGGCACGGCTTGAGAGACACTCGCTGGCAGAGGTTGGATTAAGAGAGTTGTATAGGGGATCAACTCCCGTATATGTATTGTTTGAATATTATTGGGTGTGTGAGTGCTCCAAATTACCCTTTTTGTTATTATGATGTGATTTGTGTGAAAATTATGATGATGTTGCATTCCACTCTTTAGGATGCATTAGCTTTAGATAGTTATATAAATTGTGGTTAAAATTGGTATTTTACTCTCTAAGTCGAACACTCACTCTTATTCATCTTATTTTTCTAGGATACAGGAGATTTCTTGTTGGGTTCTAACCTGCCTCTCTCCCTTGCAGGTCGTCTATTAATGTCTGTAATGTTTTGTATAATTTTGTTAACTTCTAGAATTTCGCATGTGTTAGAAATACTTATTTAATTTGGATCTGTATTATAATTGCCAGGTTAGACCTGTAAACTTATTAAATGCATGTATGGTTGGACTGGATGAGGGAGCCGAGCTCCTATTTAATTTTTATGACATTATGAGTATGTGGGGGGTGAGCTGAGCTCCCCATATTGATATATATATATATATATATATATATATATATATATATATATATATATATATATATATATATATATATATATATATATATATATATATATATATATTGTGTTTACAGGTCAGGCGAGTCAAAAACTCCCCGTTGTATGGTCTACATTATGGTCAAACTCTGTCCGGTTGAATTCTTGAATTGGGCCTAAAATGGGCCTTAAGATTGGGTTAAAGAATTGTTAGGCTTACTATGGGCCTTGGGGGCTTTAGGCAGGCCCAGGTCCTAGTGCCGGACTGGCCCATAGGTTGGGTCGTGACAAAAAAGAAATATATGATTGCTATTACTAGGGCTGTGCATGGTTCTTAAGGGAACCGAATCGAACCGAAGAACCGTACTGAATCGACAGAAATAGTACCAAATCGAATTTATTTTGATACTTTGGTTCGGTTCTGGTTCTTTACTAAAAACCGAATTGGAATCGTACTGAAATCGAACTGAAACCGAATTTATGTATATGCTTTTTTTTGTTTTTTTAGATATATTATATATTTTCAATAAAATTATATATACTTATGCATATATACAAAATTATGAACTAAATATAACATAATATTATATTTCATTTTTCTATATTTTCTTAATAATTTTAGTTATAAATACATTAAATTACCTTATCATTCTTAATTATAAATATACTATTATCTTATATATATATATATATATATATATATATATATATTCTTAATTATATTTGTATCTTATACTACAAGAAATTTAGTTTGTTATGACAAAATAAATTTTGATAAATTATATTTTATCACAATATATAGATGTATTGTGACAAAATTATAATTAGTCATATTAAACATAAAAAGATGATAATTTAGTGATAAAATACAAATTTGTCACAACATTTTGTCATAATAAAAAAATGTGTAAGACATGTAGTGTCAAATAAATATGTTGTTATAATGTTTTGTCACAAAATCATTAGCGCCAAAAATTTGGCACCAATAAATTAGATGTCGTGACAAACATATTTGGTGAAGGAAAAAACTAATCACTATATTTTATTATATAAGATTTTGATACAAAAGATTTTGTTACTATATGTAATATATACTGTTATAACAATATTTGTCACAATAAATAATTAATTAAAAATAATAGTTACAAAAAAATGTTTATCAATTTATGTATTATATATTGTGACAATATTTTTAAAATAAAACAGGAAAATATGGTGATAACATAATTTTGTCAAATATATTTAAATATTTACCGCTAAAAACTTTTGTCGCAACAAATAAATTATCAGTAATAGTAGTAAAATAGGTTTTTCAATAATGGTTATTTTCCATTCAATTTATCAATAATATTTGAAGTTAAAATATTATTATGAAAAATTAAATATAATAGAATAAAATGTAGTTCACAATAAAATAAGTGGTTTACAATATGTTTTGAGTATAAAAAAAAATAAAAAAGAAATATGCAGTAACAAATATTAAAAATCATCATCATCTTCCTCATCATAATTGTCTTCATTGTTGTCATCTTCTTCCTTGTCATCAGCATCACTAACACAATAATCAATAATTGTATCATCTTCTTCATCAATAGAATCATCACTAATTGTATCTTCACTTGATTTTCGGCTATTCCTTGAGAGTATAGTGGTAGCATCAATTTCTTCTAAAATTTCATCATCATGATGCAACGATTCTATATCTTGATTATCAATTTGTTCAATCACATTTCCATCATTTATCTCATATTGCTGATAGGGCTCGTCATTAAAGTCAAATCTTTTATTATCTATTCCTTCATTTTCTGGAACATCATATACATTTCTAAGATAAGATTTCTGCACAATTTTCCAATCACTGCCATTTTTTATATCATTTATATAAAATGCTTGCGATGCTTGATTTGCAAACACAAAAGGGTCATCTACATACCATTTTCGATTCACATTAACACTCATTAATTGGCCATATGTTCTTGATCCATTCTTTTTATCGCCGATATTCCACCAGTTACATTTAAACACATAAACACAATTCCCATGACTATACTCAAGCTCAATGATATCAGTTAACTCACCATAAAAATCAATTTCTTCTGAATTATGTTCTCCTTTCACCACAATACCACTATTTTGAGTATGACGATACTTGTCACGTTCAATATTGTGAAATCTAATTCCATTCACAATTATACCACTATACTTTGCAACACGCATATCAGGCCCTAAATCCAACACATATAAATGATTTGTTGATTCAAGTGAGCCTCTTAGATTCTTTTGTACCACCTAAAAAATAATATTCATAAAAAATCTAGTAAGTATCTTGTTTGATAATATATATTTAATCAATAATAAAAAAAAAACTTACATATCGCTTAAACCAAGATGGAAATTCATCCTGATGTCTATGTTGCATATTGGCAATACTTTGTCTTTGAAGTTCTTCCTTGTGCAAACTATACATGTGAAACAACATATATATATATATATATATAATGACTTGTAATTACAACTGAATTAAACGCAAAACTTTTAAATGATATCATAACTTACTTTAAACAAGATTCTATCATCTCGCAATTATTAAGTATGTACCATTGAATTTTCTTGAAATCAGACAAGGATAGCATATCATATACAGTTGCTCCTAAAGTTCTTGCCTTTTGTGCAAAAATTAAAAACCCATTGGGTATCGACATTTGAGGCCTATCAAAATTCCTTTCCACTCGATTGTGCCTAGTTTCAACACCACGAAAGTACATGGAACAAAAGTTAAGGCACTCTTTATTGATATATGCCTCAGCAATGGAACCTTCTGGGCGAGCTTTGTTGCGCACCGTTTGTTTCAAAGAACATAAGAACCTAAAATCATTTATTTAATAGAGAGAATTGATATAAGTAACTATATAACAATGCTCATAATTGAATAAAATAATAAAATAAAACATAAAATTTGAAGTTACCTTTCAACAAAATACATCCATCGATATTGAATTGGCCCACGAAGTTCTATTTCACGTGGTAAGTGAATTGATAAATGTGTCATAATCACAAAAAATGATGGTGGATATATGGTTTCAAGTTTACACAATATTAGAGCTATATCATTTTGTAACTTATGTAAAGTAGCTCTTTCCATTGTCTTCGAGCATAAGTCTTTGAAGAAAGAACTCAACTCAGACTACACAATATAAAGATCCTTTCTCAAAAAACCATGAGCTACAGCTGGAAGTAATCGTTGTAAAAATACATGATAGTCATGGCTTTTTATTCCTGATAATCTACAATCATCAACATTTACGCATCAGGACAAGTTAGAGGCATAACCATCAGGTAACTTAATTAATTTTAACTATTCACAAAACTTCTTCCTTTCTGATAATGGTAAAGTGTAACATGCTAATGGCATTAAAATCCTGTCACCATCTCTTTGCAAGTGCAATTCTTTTCTTATACCCATTTCTTCCAAATCCAAACGAGTCTTAACATTGTCTTTTGTCTTCCCATCTATTGCCAACAACGTCCCTATAATGGTTTCACTTATATTTTTCTCAATGTGCATCACATCCAAATTGTGGCGTAACTTCAATGTTTTCCAATAAGAAAGTTCAAAAAATATACTCCTTTTAGTCCAATTCAGCTCTTGTTCTGTACGCTTACGCTTCCTTTTATTACATGGCTTTCCAAATTTCACATCTTGTGGAATATAAGATGTTTGGATAAGTATGTCGTCTCCTGATAATTCTTTGGGTTTTTCTTGATACTCTATCTTACCATTAAACTTTTTACTTTTCCTCCATGGATGTTGTTTATCCAAATATCTACGATGACCCATATAACATTGCCCATTCTTTAAAGTAAGTGAATATGTCCATTTTTGCAACCGGACATGCTAATTTTCCTTTGTACTCCACCATAACATTCCATAAGGGAAAATCATTTATAGTCCATAACAATGCAGCATGTAATTGAAAATTTTCATTACTATATGAATCAAATGTCTCCACACCATTTTCCCATAATTCTTTTAGTTCATCTATTAATGGTCGTAAATAAACATCAATATCATTACCGGGAGAATCCTTACCTGGTATAAGCATGGATAAAAATAAAAATGGCTCCTTCATACATTTCTAAGGTGGCAAATTGTAAGGAAGTAGAATGACCGGCCACATGCTATAACTGGTGCTCATATTGCCAAATGGGTTGAATCCATCACTTGCAAGCCCAAGTCGCACATTGCGAGGATCTCGAGCAAACCAATCATTTTCCTTATCAAACTCTTTCCATGCCTTAGCATCAGCTGGATGCCTAATAACATCATCATTTACCCGCTTTTCTTTATGCCACCTCATATCCTTAGCAATTTCCTTCGACATAAATAATCTTTGAAGTCTAGGTTTCAAAGGAAAATATCTAACTACCTTTTGAGCAATCTTCTTACATTTACCCAAACCATACTTCCATCAGGGGGCTCTGCACATCGGATTAAGGCATGTATCTAAATGCTCATACTCCTTCCAATATAGTATGCAATCATTCACACATGCATCTATGGTGATATAACCAAGGCCAAGATCATGCATCAATTTTTTCACCTCATAATAAGATTTGGGAAGTGTTTCACCTTCTGGGAGAGCATCCTTGAATAACTCTAAGTTCATACTGAAGGACTTATTGCTAGAATTAGTAATTGTTTTGTTATAAATCATCTTGATAAGAAATGACAATTTGGAATACTTCTTACAACCTGGGTATAGTTCGCATTGAGCATCATTCAACAATCTAGCAAATTTCTCTACTTCCTTTTCAGATGAGGTTGTTTCATGATTGCTCGAGGGTCGTTCACCACTAAATTCTGTGAAATTAGAATTGCGCATGTCTTTTAACATTTCAAAAGTATTGTCATGTCGATCTTCAACTTGATCACTAAGATTATCATCATCATGTGAATCATCCAAATGAATACCAACATCTGATTCAAAAGACTCACCATGATGTGTCCATTGAGTATAATCCTCAACAAACCCATGAAGAAACAAGTCTTGTTTCACCTCTGCCACTTTTTTCAAGTAACAATTGTTACAATTTTTGCATGGACATCGAATCCTACCACTGGAGTCAACATGTTGTTTTGCAAAATCTAAGAAACTACGCACCCCTTGAATATATTCTGAACTAAATTTATTCTTATTTAACATCCAACTTCTATCCATTATGTTAACCTGTAATAAATAAATAAAGTAAAAAGCATAAGTTTGGGATTTAAACCTACATTTGGCAAGGGAAAGGAGAGAAGTTTCAAACTTAAAAGGCTAAGTTTCTAATATCATATTGGGCAATTTAATATAATTTTTTCTTGAAAATCATATTCAAAGAATTATTATAATTATTTATATATTTATTAAAAATATTACTATAAATAGAATTTTTTTTTTTTACAAAATTTACCCATAAAAAAGAATTAAAATCACCAATTTAGCTCATTGGTGTGATATCATTCAAATTAAAAAATTAATGAGGAATATATATATATATATATATATTCAAAATATTCAAGGCAACTTAATCAACGTATAAGAAAATTTTTTAAGTATTTATAATATAACATAATTAAGAAAATTTGACTCAACGAACTAAGGAAAAATATATTTCTGTTTTATTGAATTGGCTTCAATTATGAAATAATCTTTATGATATAATTAATTTTAGACTATAATTAAAGAAAACTTACATAATTATCACGTTGAAGATTTTGATTAAATCTCCACAAAAGAGTTAACTTATTCAAATAAAATCAACAACAATTGCACTAATAGATTCTACGGTGTCAATTCTCTTGCAAATGATAGTAATTAGCCGATGATCTCTTTATTTTATTTGACAAATGACCATATTTACAAGGACTCCATTTACACTAGTTACACCATGTCTTCTATTTATTATATATATTTATGAAGAAAAATTAAAAAAAAAATACAAAAGATGAAAGTATAAATTTTATGGATGAAGGGCTAAAGAATGTATCTAATTAATTTAAAAAATTACTAAAAAGAAGTTGGCGAAGGGCTAAAGAATGTACCTTAATTGGCAATTATAACTTGTGAAAAATTGAGATGGGCAAGAACCAACCGAACTAAATCCACTGATCAAACCTAACTATAACATAAATTTGAATCTTTAATTACAATCCAATCAATACAATTAAAAAGTTACCAAGATTAATCTTATAGTGAAATTAAGAGGATATATACACACAAATATATAGCTCAAATATAATTCAATAAAGTTACTCATAAAAAAAAATTGATATCAATAACAAAATCTGATTAAAAATTCAATTGTACAGTGTACTTCAATTTAGTTCATGCACCATAAAGACTATAATACAGGAATTAGAGTGTTAGATTACAAAGATAATGAAAAAAGGTAAAGAAATTATGATAGCCATAAATAAAATGTTAAAATAAATATAAATATAATTGAACCTGTTATTCGAAATAATGTTGATGTGCTTGAGAAAATTAGATTACTCTATAAATTTTGGCAATGGAGAATGACTTGCGCAAGGTTGAGTAAAATTTCAATTTTTTTTTCTCTTTTATATATATATATATATATATATATATATATATATATATATATATATATACATCTTATTAAGGTTCATATAAGATTCAATTTTTTACTTTTGCATTCCAATATTGTTTAGGATTTCTAATTCTTATATTTTATTCGGACTCATATTATATTATTTAAATTGATCATTTAGTTAAAGTCTTTTTTATTTTTAATTAAAGCTTGGATATTTTAAGTCCTACTTGGACTTGAAGTCCATCAATCCTTATCAAATAAGGATCTGACGAGGTTAATTCTACAATACAATTATAGGTATGAAAATAATTTAGAATATTAGAACAATTTGACATTAAAAATAAAGTTTTGCCTAAATTTTTCTTTATTAAAATCTAATCATATTATATTAATTTATTCCAAATTTTAAAAGATAACTGCAATTGATAATGAAAATATGTAAAAATAAAAAATATGATGACATAATAAAAGGTTAAAATAATTATAAATACTCTAAAAATAATGAACCTGTTATTCGAAATAATATAGATGTGCCTTCAGAAGTTTAAAAGATTGATATGTAATTTTAGGCAAATGGTGGATAGTGAGCTCGTATAAATAGAAATTTCAATAGTTTTTTTGTTTATACTCCTTTAATATATAAATGAATCCAACTATATCTTTATATTAAAGTCCATATAGGATTCAGTTTTAAACTTTTTGCATTCCAATATTATTTAGGATTTCTAATTCTTATTTGATTAGGACTTATATTAAATTATTTAAATTCATAATTAGTTTAAGACTTTCATTAATGTTGGACTTTTAATTAAATTCCTAATTATTTTAGTTTATTCAAATTAAAATATTTCTTCATAATTCAAGATATTGATTAGACGACTTGTGATCATTATTTTGATTGTTGTTGCATAAGGAACATATAATTAATTCTAATTTTTTCATAATGAATTCTTAAATGTCGAAGATAAAAAAAATTTTATTTGTACGTAAACTTACAATATATCATATTTACATTATTTTATTAAACAATTAATATCATTTTTTTATTTTTTTTCCTCTTAACGTACTTAAACCATTAAAAATAAATTAGCTTTCGACAAGTCATTAATTAATTAATTAAAAATATTATCTCATTAAATTCTGTAAAACTAAAAATTTGATACTATTTTTTTCACTTAATAAAAAAATCAGAATTTGCTTTCAAATCATATAATAGAATATAATATCTTTTCAATTAAAAAAAAAGAAATAAAATATAGGATAAAAATATATTTTAATTAGTTTAATATAAAAGAATATCAATTTGTTTAAAGTGATCAAACTTTCACGGATAATGACAAGTTTAGCTAATTAGAAAGAAACAATCCTAACCAATTGCTACGTTCTACTGCCATATTTTTATTTATTTAGAAAGAAAACCGGCAGTTTTTTTTCTTATTCCCTCCAAAAAAAAAATAATAATAATACCCTAATATATAAGAAGTGTACTTCAACTTTCATCTCTTCCTTATATTTTTATGCATCGCAATACTCCTTTGTCTTCTTAGCTATTTTCTTTTTACTATTTTTGCTCTAATCGGTGGTTGCGCTCATCACTTGTAAGTGCCTTGCCTTTTATTTATATATTCCTTTTTTTTTAATGATTCCCTATAGATATTGCATGGATATAAATTTTAGGGTTTTATTATTTGTGAAATTTTAAAACCTTTGTTTCAATGGCTCTCTACATATGGTTACGAATATTAATTTTAGGTTTTTATTATTTATGAAATTTGTGATAATAAATCAATATAATTATTTGACCATTGGATTTGATATATAATAATTTTAGGTTTTTCTATTAAAAAAAGGTTGTATGATTTATATTTGCTTTCAAATTTTATGAAATTCAACATTTTAATGATCATGCAAATATATTACATTATAGTTACAATGCTTTATATTAATCATTGTTTGATTTTGTATTTGTATTTGGGTTTTTTACAATTTCGTTTATACAATTTCGTTCCATTCTAATATCAGTGATAATATATTTTTTTACTGAATTATTATTGCCTTGTATTTGCATAATTGTTGATCACTAGATTTTTATTGATAATAGAATGAAAACAGTTGAATCTCCCACTAAAGTGACACATTACAGTGCCAAATGATAAAAAATAAAAATAAAAAATTAAAGAAAAAAATTGGGCATTGAAACTGTGTAAATGATTGAATTTTAGACTTTTAGTATATATATATAATATTTTTAAAAAGTAATTAATCTCAAAAAAATTGAAAAAGGTAAAAGACAAAAAAAAACATGGTTCACAGAGCAATGAAAATAATTTTAGTATATTTATATTGTAGAAAACTAAATAATCTAAAAAAATAATAAATAAAAAAATCGTAACAATGAAGGTGAAAAGTTAAAAAAAATATATGGCACTATTCATAGGTTTAAAGGATTGAGTGCTAATATATATAAAATAGTGAAAAATAAATAATCTAAAAAAATAATTTTTAAGAAATAAAAACATAAAAATAAAGAATATTGTTCATATGAAGAACAAAAACATTTTTTTCTAAATGACAAAAAAAAGATTTTAGTATATTTATATTGTGAAAAGTAAATAACCTAAATAAAAAAAAAATAAAAAAAAAAACAGAAACACTACTCTCTCTCTCTCTCTATAGATATATTATATATATATATATATATATATATATATATATATATATAATGTAGATTGACTTTATTTCAACCTATTAAATTAAGTAAATTAATTTATTATATTATATAAAATCTGAACCATAATAGTAAACTTTTAAAATATTTATTGAAACCACTACTATTATTGCTAAAATCTGCAGCACATAAGTTTTTTTTTTAATTGAAATGATTGTGAATTTAAAATTATAAATTGTACAAAAATAAATATATAAAATAAAAAAAAGATAAAAATAATTATTAACTAAAAATATTAAAAGTATTCTTAAACTTTTATCCACAGGTTGGATTTTTTTAGATAAATTATTTTGTATATGATATCAAAATATTTTTAACTAAAAGGTTTGGACACTTCAATTTAAATTTATTTTATTAATCAATATATTAAAATAAAATAAATTAAACACGTATTTATCTACACTTCAAGCTTTATAAAATTTTTTATAGTTAAATAATGAACTTTTAAGATTAGGGAGTTAGATATATTATTGATACTATAATGTCTTCCTGTTATTGCCATTATTATTTATTTCTTTTACTAAAAACTTCAATGTGTTCAGTTTTATTTTTAGATCTTAATGTGTTATTTTTCTTATAATTTATTTTTTCTATTATTGATATTGATGACTTTTGGATAAATATTAAATAATCAGTCTTGAATTGAACAACCATGGCACCAAGTCGCAAGAAAAGAGTAACTGCTGGTGGACAACACCCTTCACAAGGTCAACATGGCTGTACACCAACAAATTCTTCATTATCTAGAACAATAAGCAATCCACCAAATAGGTCAAATGTGATTGGTAATGAGTCTACACCATCAAATTCATTATTACCCAACACAATTAGCAATCCATCAATTACCTCAAATGTGATTGATAATGTATCAACCACACCAAATGAATCAACGACTGTTGAACCAGTAAATAGTGAAGGTAATTTTTTTTTTTCCTTTTAGCTTTCATAAGGTTTTAATACTCACATTTTTTTTTTATCATAATGCAGCTTGTCTAATAAAAAAGAGAGGTCGCGGTATAGCTAGAGGTTTCGAGGTGAAAAAGCGTATGAAAGAGGGACAAAAAATAAAGGGTGTCATGATAAAAAAAGGAATGCATCTACCAGTTGGTCCAGCTGAAAAATTATTTAAAATGGAAATAGGCGTGATAATTCGATTGTTTGCACCACTCGGAGTTTTTTATTGGAAAAAAATGACTGATGATCTGAAAAAACCATTGTTCACAAAACTTGAGGTTAGATTATTATTATTATTATTATTATTATTATTTACTATTTTTCTTTTCTTTTTAGAAGTTATATTTTTTACTTGCATATTTGCAGGGTGAATTTGATATATGCTTAAGTGATCCTCACACAAAGAAGGTGGTTGATAAAATTATGGCAAAACGTTTTCTGACTTACAAACATCGATGTCATAAACATTATTTAAAATTTCAAACTCCAGAGGAAGCACATAAAAATCCTCCTGAGCATATGAAAGCAGAAGATTGGGCTAAATTGTGTGGACATTTTGAAAGTGAGGAGTTCAAGGTACGTAAAGTACTATTATATTATCATCAATTAATATTGTTAATTGTGTAATACACTGAAAAGTTAAAGTTGAATATTCTATATAGGTTCGAAGTGTAGCAAACAAAAATAATAGAGACAAGTCAGAAGTTTCACATACATCTGGTTCAAAGTCTTATTGTCAGCGCATTTTTGAAATGGTATGAATATTTGACCTTATAGGTTACATTTAAATCATTTCAATGAGCTTATTTACTATTAAATGTATTAACTTTAAATTGAAATTTTCATATCTTTCAAATATAGGAACTTTTGGAGGAAGATTTAGAGAAAGATTTGAATGAAAATATAGAAGCAAATTTAGATGAAAATTCTGAGCAAATGTATGAAGACCCTATTGAGCTGAAACTTTATTTTGACACTCACCATAAGAAAGATGGCACATGGACCCATCCACAAGCTCAAGAGAATTATGTAAGTGATTTTAATATTTTTTTTATCATAATTTATGTAGTTCTTGGAATATTTGAATTAAATTATAATGTTTGTCGGAGCAAATGAAAGCTCTTTGTAAGCAAGCAATAGATGAAGGCACTGAAATCAGTGGGCGTCAAATTCTAGAGAAAGTACTAAAGTCAAAATCTGGTTATGCTCGTGGACTTGGTTATGGGGTGAAGCCAATTAGTTCTAAAGATTTGGAATTTGAAGCTATTCTACAAGCTGAAAAGATGACAGCTGAAAAACGAACCAATGAATTAACAGAGCAAATTAAAAATCAAGAAGAACAAATAAAAAGTCAGCAGGCTACTATCAATGATTTGCGAGAATCACAAAATCAACTTAAGGCTTTGTTTGAAGAATTCGTGCTATAGCGAAGGAGTGAAGGGAATGCAAGTACTATTGTTTGACTTAATTTAAGCATTAATAGTTGAAATTTCTTTAGGATTATTTATACAATTTATTCTATTTATTTTTGACATTTTTTTAACTTAATTTAAGCATTAGTAGTAGAATTTTTTATGGAATAATTTTATGCACTGTTTCTATGTCATTTTTGTGATACTTTTCAATGTAATAAAGATATTATTTTAAAAAATAATTTAGTAATTTTCAATTAGTTTTTTTGTCATTATTATTTGTTATTATAGTAACTATGATAAGAAGGTTTTTGTCACATTTTTAATTAATGTCAAAAACAACTTTATCACTATAAAGATTTTGAAAAAATAAAATGTCACCATTAAAAATTTTGACATATTTATTTTGCCAATAGTTAAAAAACTTTTTGTCACATTAAATAAAATATGATGAAAATAATTTTCACAATAATTATTTTGACAAATAAAAATTAGTTACTTTTTAATTTGTGAAAAACAAGTTCGTTACTATTACAAAATAGTATTTGTTCTAATTGAATGCATAAAACCTATATTTTGTCACCCTTAATAAATTTTTGATGTAATATATTTTGTTACAAAATATTAATTGTGATTAAATATTTTGTCATTCCCCCAGCTTTATGACAATTATATTTTTGTCAGAATTTCAATTGTGATGCACTTAGTTCATCACATTAATTATTTTTTGATAAATTTTTTGTTGTCACTATAAATATTACAACAAATATTTTTGTCACATTAAATCACAAGTGATAAAATTTATTTTGTCAAAATAACTATCATGACAATTAATATTTTGTCATAATTACATTTATGAGAAATTTATTTGTCATTATTAAAATTTTGGCAAAATATTATTTGTCACAATATAAAATTTTGTTACTATAAAGGTCAATATAAAAATATTGTGACAAGAGTTGGCTTGTTGTGACAAACTTATCTTCTTTTGAGACAAAGTATTTTGTCAAAATATTATAGTTTTAGTGACATGTTACCTTTGTCACTATAATTGCTAATTTATTTTCACAAAATTAAATTTGTCACCATTTACTTATTAAGACGAGCTTATTTTGACAAACAAGATGACAAAATAAATTTGTCAAATAGAATTATTGTGATAAAAGTGGTATTTATAATGACAAAATATATTGTTAGTATAAACTAAAATTCTTGTAGTATAGTTAAATATTATATGATTGATAAATAGTTAAAATGTATATTATATGATATACTATTATATTATATAATATATTTAATCTAAAGTTATATATGCACCTTATAATAGAAGATTATATAATCTAGGTATAGCTAAAAGATATATTATATGATATATTATGTATTAATAATTCAATTCAAAACTTAAATACTAATTCAAGTATGACTTGTTAAGGAAATAATTACATAAAATTATTTTAAAAATTGAGAACCGAACTAGAACCGAGAACTGTATCGAATTGAAATCGAAACAATGAAGAACCGATCTGAACCGTACTAAAATTTTGAAATTCTGATTCGGTTCCAGTTCCTAAACAAATTCCGAACTAAACTGAAATCGAACACCCCAAGCTATTACAACATGGAATGTAAATGGTGTCTCCCTTCACGTGGAAGTGTTTAATTTAATTTTGAGTTTTTTTTTCTTTGAAAACAAATGTTACTAGGGCAGTTCCTTATCCTAAAGGCAGATACTCATTAGCTTTACGGCATATGTGTACGTGGCATGTAATATCTTTTTATTTTAACGATGCATATATTTACACTATGAAAAAAACAAGTATCAGTGACGGAGAAAATCCATCACTAATATTCCTTTTTTCGTTGCTGAAGACTTCAGCGACAGATTTTTAATGGATAAAAATACAGTAGTTGATACCCTCGTCGCTAATTTTTGTAGCGGAATTTCTGTCACTGTCGCTAAATTTAGCAATGGCAATAGCGACACCAAAATTCTGTTGCAATATTTGCAAAGCCATACTCTATCATAAAATCTCAAAATTCCATTAAATAAAACCATAACTAATCCATCGCTAATTCTGATTAATTTTGTTTTAAATCCAACAATAATCCATTTTCAATTGCAAAAGAAATTATACTATATAACTAAAATTCATATATACATTAAATTCAAATATTTCATACAAAGTATAAATTTTTACATTAATTAATAACTAAAAGTTAAGGTCATATATTAAACTAAAACATTTACAAAATTTAAAAAGTTAATAACTAACATTAGGATCATAACACAAATAACAAGCACAAATGCTATAATGTCTCTCACACATAGGAAGCACAGTGACATCTTCTAAAGAACTTTGCCAATTATATTCCACCTTTTTGTATTCCTTAAATGCTTCAAAAATAAGCAAGCACCATTCACGATATCTGTAACATATGATATTTTGATAAAATAAAATATAAAATACAATAAGAAAGAATGAAAGAAAAGAAAATACTATGTACGCAAGGCATTTAAGGAAATTAAATAATATAGACAAAGAAGTTCAATATAAAGACCACCTTAATAATGCTTAAAACTTTTGCATAGAGAAGTGCATACATGCCTACTTGGACTCCATGACAATTCAACCAAAAGTAACTTCTTGTTCTCAATTTCCTTGAGATGCTTGCAAAAGAGTGAGCCTGCAATGTGTAGGTCCTGTTCTCAATCCACTTACTACGTACATGTCAAACATTAAAGTTCAGCTTTCTTATTAAACTGCTGGATATTTAATTATCTAAATCAAGCATTAACTAGCAATCTGCAAAATCCTATTCCTACCAGTATCATTTAGATTCTCTGAAGAGAGAGATTAATTAATCCAAGGTTCTAGAATAAAAAAATGACATATTTGCAAAAGAAAAACAGTTATATTTAAAAAAACCAAAAAAAAAAATCAACTCCGTTCAAGATAATCAATAGAAACAATTTATTGCTAGAATAAAAAAGACTAATCTAAGAAAAGGAAAGAAGAAGACAGATGGCTTAAAATTGGTCTATCAACTCCGTTCATACATTGATTGATATTCATGCCCATTGCTGCATTCATAGGGATCAAATGCCTATATTGACTCTTCATCCTGGTTACAAGTGCAAAGCAATTCTCGTATCACTACCTAGCATTTCTATTCAACAATATAATATCTACTCAGGGCACAGTGAAATGAAAATAGTAAGGAATTAACTCTTTTTTTTTGGGAAAAAAAAGCATCCACTAATCATATTTAATGGCTACTTCTTTGATATTTGTAAGCTTTTGTGAAAATAGTCATTGTCGCAATTACAAAGATAATCTTGGGTTCATACTCCGAGATTGTCTCCTAAAAATCTGACTTGATCTTTACTTGACAGTATCAATGCTTGGTATAGGTTTTGTTCAGCTTGTTTTCAAGCGATATTGTCTGGTCCGAATCAAATCCCTAGCTCGGTTTATGTGTTCGCTCGTCTTTGACTCTTATCAGCTGCTGACTTTTTACTACCACATTGGAGGTCTTGTTTTAAACTTCAAACTTATTTGACTTGGTTTTGAGTGAGTGGCACCATTAGTCCGCCCCCCCCCCCCCCCCCCCCCCCCCCCCCAAGTCTTTACGAATCTTTAGGTTCTTGAGTCTTTCGTTCATTCGGTTTATCTGGAGTATTTCTATTACACGTGATCTTGGAGACGTGTCATATGGACAATTGTCTTTCGTGCCACGTCTCCTTGATCGTGTCTTCTATCATTAAAATCACCTCGAAAATGTGAAAAGGCATTTCGACGGCAGAAAAGACCCTTTGAAATTTGAAAACCTCATTTATTGCCTTTATTTTCTTCTATATATAGGCAATACCAACTCATTTCGCCATTTTTCATACTTTGGATTTTCCTTCTCCTTTCTTAGCAGTTCTCGGCAACTGTTGCTTTGGTGAAGTTTTTTCTTAGGTAACTTTAAGTCTTTTTGGTAATTTTCCTACTTTTTCTTTCAAAATCTTCGAGAATGAATGAAAACAGGGGTTCCAATGCAACTCCCTAGTCACCAGTGGTCGTATACAATGAAGATTCAAGCACCTGAGACCTTTTTTCAAGTTTCGATCACCGGGACCGTGATGTCGGAGGTAGTCTTGAAGTTGTTAGACCTTCTCGCACACCACTTGGTGCCGCGTTTGCTTAGAAAGTAAGGGTGAGTACCTCTAGGTCGAGCGTTCTGTTAGGGGTGAGTGAGACCATTTTCGTCCTTAGTGGTTGGGATTTGTTAGAGCTCTCTAAGTCGTATGGAATGGATAAGGAATGATTTCGCATTTCGCTCACCAATTTAAGGGGCCAGGCTGATAGTACTTTTCTTCGTCTAGTCAGGGTGGCTATGTATAAGAAGTAGCTAAAGTCTAGTTTACGTCTGCTACTCGATTCACTAGACATTGAGATCCTTCGGTACTACCACTTGTCTATCCCTCAGATGCACATAAATTCCTAGAGGTTACTATCAGCATTCTAGGCATTATGTCGAAGGGAAAGGGCTGCATGCTTTGGCCCAGGTATTTGTTGCCTTTTTCCAACTCAATGCAAGGGATTTTAAGGAGTACTAACCTTTTTATGCCCACAAAGGAATGGGTTTATTCTCTTTATATCCTTTTCCTTCCATGCAAATGCTGTAATTTTGTCTTTTAATGTTAAGATCATTGCACCCCTACTCGATTCTCTAAGTCCAGTGCAGAGACAAACTTTTTTCCTTTCTTCTAATCCCTCCTCTGTCACCAAGTTTACTGGTTCGGGTGAGATCTGACTTTCTAGCTTTTCTAGTAGCATGATTAGCAGGGTTACTTTTGTGATCACCTTTGTCGACTTCTCGTAGCACTCTTGTGTTGACTTTTAGCTTCATCGTACTATTGCTATTTCTTTAGGAAAGCGCAATTTCATGCATAACCATTACATGTTGATTACTATGTCATTACCATTTAAGATGGTTCAGCTGAGGATAATATTGTATGATAGGAGAATATAAACCACCACAAATTCTATGTAAATCTCCCGCTTATGTCCTTCATTGCCTAAAACTAATGCTAGATTAATGGTTCTTAGCATAGGGAGTGCTTTGTCATCGAGTTTGACCAATGGATATATAACTTTTACCAAGTTCTCTAATTTTTGCCGAAGCTTCTCCAAGACTTCCCTCATTAATAGGTTCACCAAGCCGCCTATGTTGATTAGCACCCATCATACTATGTACCTGTTCATTTACACAGACACAATCAATGGGTCAAAATGTGATTGTTTTATCTCATGATTATTAGGACTGAAAGTGATGATCTCCATGCTTAGTTCATTTTTATTGACCGAGAAGATTGTTTAGCTGCTATTATTACTCGCCTTGGCTAGCCTTTTATTACCCATTTACCTGTGTTTGGTTCGCCTGTGATTACATTGATCACCTCAATTGGACTTTCATCTTTTTTCATGGTAGTGTCCTTACTTCTGAGGGTATATATTCTTCTTTTATCCCGATTCTCCCTTGTAAACCTCTTGAGCCAATCGTATCTAATTAACTACTCTATCTCATCCTTAAACTGTCTACATTCATTAGTGGTGTGGCCATGGTCTTCATGAAACTTGCAAAACTTACTCTTGTCCCTCTGTCCTGAAGTATCGAGGTTGAGCCTCTTTGACTATTTAACTTGTTTACCGTTCTTCTGTATCCACATCAGGACTTTTGATTTATTATTCAACGGCATGCAGTTATGGAACCTTTCTATGCTTCGCTTGGGATTTTTGTCCAAGCTATAGACCTTCTAATCTGATTATAACTTTTCTTGTTCTGCTCCCTCTCATTAGTTTGCCCGAATTTCCTTTCTTCTTTTAGAGCCTGTCGTTCGTCATCTAGTCTGATGTATTTTTTGCCCTTCTCCATCAACTGGTAGTAGTCCATTGCTAGACTTTTTTTATCAAGGAATTGGAGAACTTTATGCTCGTTATTCCCTTTTTCAAAGCCTCACATGCGGTCTCGTGATTCAAATTTTCAACTTGCATTGCTTAAGCACTGAACTAAGAAATATAGTCCTTAAGGGACTCACCCTCATGTTATTTTATTTTTTAAAGGTCCAAAGATAGCTTTTTCAGTGGGGTGTAGGAGATGAATTTGTTTTTGAATTTGGCAATGAGCTTATGAAAATTTGGACCGATCCAGGTATAAGGCGTTGATACCATTTTTGAGCTAGCCCAGTTAGTATTGTTGGAAATACCTTGCATAGGTTGTAATCATTCACATTTTAAAGCATCATTGTTGTTTGGAAGTTCACCACATTACTCCTCGGGTCTGTCGTTCTAGCGTATTTGTCTAGGATAGGTAATTTGAACTTTGATAGTAATTGTTTAACCAAGATAGGTTCAAACAATGGAGACTCGGTCTCAATTCCAAAGTTTTCTTCTTTTACCTACCTCTGGTATCTCTGCACTGCTTTCACTAGTTCCCCGTTTACCTTTGGTTGGGGTAATTAATTAGATTGCTCCTCTTGCTCACTTGCTATAGTTTGTTTAGTCTTTTTCTCTTAATTGTTTATCGATTAAGCAATATCCTACCTATTCTCTCTAGTTTGGGAGGATCTGCCTCTCCAGAAGGTGCCCCTAAGACAAGTCCTGCTTATGGGGCAGGTGTCCTTAGTGGAACACTGGTTCCCATAATCAATCATTTGAGGAAGGCAATTTGTGTCTCCATTTCCTTGATGTGCTAGTATCCCTGCTCCAGCGTCATTCCTTGAAATGGGCTTTGTTGATCTGGCCTAATGATTAGGGGTGTGCAAATGGTCGGTTCGGTTCTGAATAGAATCGAACCGATAAAATAGAAAATCAAAAATAAAAAATTTTGAAAACTGAACCAAACCGATTATTAAGAGGGAACCGAACCGAACTAAACCAATAAATATCGATTCGATTTTAAATCGATCAAACCGGATTTTGCAAGATTTCATATTTTCAACATTAAATCTCAATAACAAAAACATAAAAAAAAACTTAGAAATTAAAACTCAAAATCCATGGGGTTTCCTTTATATATATATATATATATATATATATATATATATATATATATATATATATATATATATATATATATATTATTTTGGTTCAATTCGGCTTTTACGATTTTTTATGAAAATAACTGAACTAAATCGATTAACCGAAATTATCAAAATTTATAAACTAAACCGAACAGATTGAATTTTAAAACCGAACTAATTGAACCGAATTGACTCAGTTTGGTTCGATTTTTTGGTTTAAACCGAAATTTGCTCACCCCTACTAATGATTGGTATGACAGTGCTATGTGGTGAAATTTGACCACTAGATGGAATGGTTGGTGTGGTTAAGTTTTGGGTCATTGCCACCATCGGTAGATCTCCTCCTAATGTAAGAGTGATTGAGATGATACTTTTGCTAGGAATCCTTAGATCTGTAGCCATTAAGATAGCAAAAACCACAAAAGATGAAAATTGATTAGGATTGGAGATTAAAACTCACTGGTAGCCCAAAAAATGTGAAAATGAAGAAAAATTATTTCAGATGTGGTTTATCAGCCAACAATATGAGTTTCCCACAAATAGCACCACTAATGTTATCGTGAGCTTCAAGGGTCCAGTCCAAATGCCATGTAGGTCTATAAATAAAAAAGAAGTGAAGTTGGTGGCCCTTTAACCAACCATTCCAATGCTCAAGTTAGCTATACTGATCGTGGGAGAAAATAATAGACCAATTTGGTATTCATTCAAATAGAATAGATGCTGCAAGAAAGATGGAAGCGAGGGGCTATCATTGATGGAGTTTGGACCTAAAAAGCACAAAGGCTAAGCAGTCTGTAATTCCTAAGGCCACAAATGCAGGGAGGTTCAGTCATTTGACTAAGACCACTTCTTCGTCCGAAACTAAAAAAGAAAAAGGGTGAAAGTTTGTTTAAATATAGAAGAAGAACAACTTCTAGAGCAGGATCAAATCTATTCTTGGAATAGGGAGTGGGTTTAATTCAAGTTCAAATACTTCGGGTTGTGTAAGGTGTGGGAAACCTTACCAAGGACTGTGCAATTATGGAACCTCAGAGTGTTTCAAGTTTGGTCAAGAGGGGCATATGGCAAGAGAGTGTCCTGGTATGGAAAGGTGGCCTTGCAGTAGCAAGCTAGGTTAGGTAGTGTAGCCCGATTAGCATTAAGACAGGTTCCTGTGATTCCTTCTTAAGGAAGAGGATAAGAGAGAGGAAGAGGAGCTTCTTCCTCAATAGTAGGTTCACAAGTGAGGGGTTCTATGACATTGGCTTAAATCTTTACCATGACACAACAGGAAGCAAATATCTCAAACACTGTGGTGTTAGGTACACTTCAAATAGGAAGCTTCAATATGCATGTTTTGATTGATCCGAGTGTTTCTCACTCTTTTGTTATGCTTGATACAGTCTTAAGGTTAGGATTGATGGTGTCTAATTTAGATTATCCTTTGCTTATCAGTGGACCCAAGTGTTACCTTTCAGTGATAAAGATGATCTATTACTCTTGTCTAATTATGGATGAGGATAGATGCTTTCTAGCCGACCTAGTGGTTCTAGAATTGACTAATTTTGATATAATTCTAGGGATAGGTTAGCTCTCAGCTAATTATACTACCTTAAACTACAAGAATAGAATAGTGAAGTTTGAGGGATAGGATGAGTCAGAAGTGATGTTTCAGGGAGACCAGGTGTTGCCTGTGAAAGGAATGATCTTAACCATGCAAGGCAGGAAGATGCTCAAGAAAGGATGTAGAGGGTTTATAGTCCATGTTAAGGAAGTTGCTATAAACAGGAGTGGACTAGGGTTAGTTCCAGTGGTGAGAGAGTTTTTAGATATTTTTCCAGAGGATCTACCAGGATTGCCACCTGAAGGGGAGATAGATTTTGAAATTGATATAGTGTTTAGTACTAGACCTATATCTATTCCTCCTTGCAGGATGGCTCATGCAAAGCTGAATGAGTTAAAGAAGCAATTACAGGATCTAGCAGACAAGGGGTTCATCAGACCGAGTACTTCTCCATAGGTTGCTCTGGTGTTTTTTGATAAAAAAGAAGGATAGTTCCTTGAGACTATGTATAGACTATAGGCAGTTAAATAAAGTAACCACAAAAAACAAGTACCCTTTACCTTGTATTAATGATTTGTTTGATCAGATAGCTGGAGCCAGTTGTTTCTCTAAGATAGATTTAAGGTTTGGATATCACCAATTAAGAATCAAAGAGACAGACAGTTTGAAGATGACTTTCCAGACTAGACATGAGCATTATGAATTTCTTGTGATGCTATTTGCGTTAACCAATGATATCTACTACATTTATTGTATATATAAATTTTAATATAAATTATAAATTTCAATATACATCTGACTACTTTCATGCACAACTAAATAAACTTATTTTTCTCTACCGTGATTATTAAACACGAATCGAATCAATCAGTCGAATTGGTAAACAATTATCTACAGATAGTGCCACGAAGAGTAAAACCTGTGACTTTGAGAAATTCTTCAACACAATACCATGTTGCCTGTAAACTCATTTGGCATTTGTTTTACAATATTATATATATGTATATATTAATTTACATCAATTTTATCAAAGTATTCCTTTTACTTAAATTATTTTATATTATATTAATATAAAATAATTAATAATTATTAATCTAAGAATAACAAATTTTTAACTTCACGCACTTGTAACTTAATAATTGGTAATGTCAATAATTTATTTTATTAGTATATTAACTTAAATTATTAAATTATATTTTTATTTTATTATTCTTATACAATAAAAAGTATATAAAATTTTTCTATTTATTTTATTATATAATTTAATATATTAATATTTTTTATATGAACAAATTTATTATTATGAAATTTTATTTTTCAATTTTTCTTCATTATAATTAAATAAATATTTTTTTAGATAATATTTATATGCTAAAATTTAATTTAATTTAATTTATTTTAATAACTATTTATTAAATACATAATATTTATTTAATAATATATCAATATTAAACCTTAAACTATTAACTCTCTGTCTTTAACGATTCAATAATCAGATCAGGTTTGAAAAACCTTACTCTCTACCCTGTTAATCTCACGCTCTGATTCGTCTTCTTCCCCCTTTTCCTTCTTCATTCTTCACCTTTATCATCATTCACCATGTTCAACCAAAGACAAACCATCAATGTTTTTTTTTTTTTTAATTAAGTTTTTATATTTTAAAAAATTATTTATGTAAACTAAAAAGATGATTTAAAAATAAAGGTGAAAGATGAAAAATAAAAATATTTATACTCTAATTCATCTTCTTCATCCTTTTCCTTCTTCATTCTTTACCTTTATCAAGGTTCACCATGTTCAACCGAGACAAATCAACAATGTTTTTGTTTTTTGAATCAACAATTAACTAACATATATAATCAATGTGTCATATCACATACTCCAGTTGATTCAATTGACTCAAATATATATTCAATTAAATCAATTATATGATAATTGTCACAAATAACTTAAATATATATAATCAATGTAACATTACATAAAATCAATTGATTTAATTTATTTAATTAAAAGTTCAATTAACTAAAATATATATAATCAATGAAGGTCGACATGACACATACTCAATTGAATCAATTAAGTGATAAATGTTATTATTAACTTAAATATATATGAATAATGTAGGTTGACTCTATGCATAAAATTAAAATTCAAAATATATATATATATATATATATACATAAAAAATATAAATGAATAATCTTTTCAAGGTGTTTGTATTTAATCAAAATCAACCTAAAATCACTTCTTTATATTTTTTTATATTTTACTTGTTTAATTTAATTAATTATATGAAAATATAAAATAATATTTTTATATTTAATTTTTATAATTTTAATTACAATTTTTAAATTTTATTTAATCATAAGAAACTATAAAAATTCTAATTAAATATAATTAACTATAATGTTTAATTTTAATTTTTATATGAAAAATATAAACATATTTTTAATTATTATAATTATTTTTATTTTAGTTATAATATTTTATTTTTAATCAATTATATAAAATATATAAAAAAATTACTTTTTATATTATTATTTTAATTTTAATAATATTATTTTTAATTAATTATGTGAAAATATAAAAATAATATTTTTTAATTAATATAATTATAATTTCAATTTTTTTAATTTTAATTAATGAGATGAAAATATGAAAATATAATTTTTTTATATTTTTTTTTTTAAAAATTAGGCATTTACTCTTTGATAAGATTATCATTTCTATTTTTGTGTTTTGATTACTTATGTTAAAAAGGGAAACAATAATTTTTAATTGTGAGAATTAAATTCTCTAATTTATTTATGAGAATGAAAATAAAAAAAAAAACCACTACAAGAATTATGTGATTTACTAATAGAATTTAGAAACGGAATAAATATGATTATAAATACAAACAGAATTCCAACCGACATTTCAAAAAAGGCAACAAATATTCAATTTACATACGGACTTTAAAAATCGGTTTTTAAACAAACAGAATATTTTTGTTTGTTGGTAATCGGTTTGTAAATTACAAACAAATTGAGTATCCGTTTGTAATTTTACAAACCGATTTGTCATCCATTTGTTATTATTTTAAATCAATGCAACTGTCAAACAAAAAGCATAGATTGGAAACAAACAAACAAATCTTCAACATTTATTTACACAAGCTGCCAAATGAGCCATTTTAGGTAGTACATGCAACGGGCTTCTTATCTTAATTTCCTTCTAGTTGTTGCTCTTGATTCAGTAGAACTATCAAAATATAAGAGACCTCGTTCAATGCATCTTTGATTAAATTATTAATCATATTTAGATTTAATTAAGTTTTTTAAATATAATTTAATGACTGATGATCTTAAAAAATGTGGGATTTATATTTTCATGCATGTGCGCCTAATAAACTTAAATCTAGATCTAGATCTAAATTTAAATTCAATGATTTCTTCTTCTATTTCTCTAGTAGATTGTGCCAAGTCTTAGACCTTGCTATCATATCTTGCTATCCTTTTCTTGTGTCATCTTATCTACGCAGCTAAGCTACATGAAGAGCTCAAATACTACTAACAAATACATTCATGCCGACTTACAGAAGGCGGCCGAAGAAGGCAATCTTGATCCATTGATCAAGGAGCATGGATCGACTCTTGATAGCCTGGAGACCCCAAATAAAAATACAATATTGCATATTTACCTTACCTCTCAAAGTGAAAGATCCTCCAAATTTGTAAAAGATGTACTTGGCATTTGCTCGTCACTCTTACTGAAGGTCAATGTCAACGGCGATACTCCATTGCACATTGCAGCAAGATACGGACATGCTGACGCAGCAAAAGAGTTAATCGCAGAGGCTTCACACCATAGTGAAATAGATATAGAGCGCGGAGAAGGGCCAAGAGACGGGGTAAGGAAAATGTTAAGGATGACAAATAAAAATAAAGAAACGGCCTTGCATGTAGCGGCACGATATGAAAGAAGTCTTGGTGTTGTGGAAGCAATATTGAGTAATGAAGATCCAGAGTATACATATTCTGCCAATGATTGCGGGGAAACTCCGCTTTACCTGGCTGCTGATAATGGATGTGAAGAGATAGTCCTTGAACTACTAAGAAATCCCAATTCAAAATCACTGAATTATGTCGGCCCCAGTGGTAAAACGGCATTACATGCGGTGGCAATGAACTGGGACATTAATCGGAAAAGTAAAGGTATATCAGTAAATATATCAGAAACTTCCTTTATGCATGTATTGAGTATAAATTAATTAATTTTATTTTATTTCAGTTTCAAAATGATTTTTTGAAACACAAGAATTAATGTACAATATAAGAAGGTGCGTTGAGGTGCTGAAGGTTTTGTTGGGGCTTTTGGTGGATCTATTTTTGCTGTGTTCTTGTGTGCTACTTTGGATTTCCTGCTCTTCAGTCCTATTGTGTTAGCCTTTGGTTCTTTTGCTGGAGGTTTTGGGTCATTGTTGCAGCCTCTTGTTTTTGTTTCTTTTTCGGAATTTTCAGCTTTTCATTGGGTTCCAGTTTGGAGTTTTTGCTTTCCTTCTCTTGCTGCTTGCTTGCTTCGCTAAGGGGCTTCTCTAGTTGCAGTAGCCTTTTGGATTGTTTAGCAAGGCTCTCAGGGAGTGTAGTTGTTTGGGTTCTCTGGAGCTTGTGGCTCGGCTTTAGAGTCTCTACCTGGGCCGCTTAGCTGTCTTCTGGTCTTGGTCTATTGCATGCTGGTGCTCAGCTTTGTTTTTGTTGTTCTTTATTTCTAAGTTTGGTGGTGGTTTCAAGCCATTCTGTTATTACTTCTTATGCAGGTCTCTTTTTTGTGTAGTTTAGCTTATTGCTAAGTTTGGTTTGTGGTTTTGATCTTGTTTTTCTTTCAGTTTCCTATAGCTGGTCTCGCTGTAGTTCTATTTTAATAAAATTTTTCAGCTTATAAAAATAATAATAATAATAATAATAACAATAAAAGGCTTTGCATAGATTGGATATTTTTATTTTCATTATACATATAAATTTAGTTTTCATTTTCTTTGAAGAAGATGAAAGTCAAACATATAATAAAAAAGATGATATCTTTTTCATTATAGTTTTCATAGAAATGTGTAGTTCAAATATTTGATGTATGGTAATGTATACTAAAGTTATTGTATCTCTAGACCAATTAATTATCAATTAAGGTTCTTGATATTAGTAATTAATTATCAATTTGGTCCTGTTGACTTTGTTCCAGTGATTATAGACAAGCTATTGGATAAATGGAGTAGCTTGGCTAAAGATACAGATGAAGAAGGATGGATTCCACTTCACTATGCTGCGTATAAGCATCGTACTTCAGTGGTCAGAAAGCTACTAGAAAGGGATGAATCTAGTGCTTATGTTGCAGATAAATACTGGAAGAGGACAGCTCTTCACATTGCAGCCTGTAGAGGCTTCATAGATACGATGGAAGAGATCATTTCTAAATGCCCAAATTGCTGTGAACTTACTGACATTAGAGGCTGGAATGTTCTTCATTATGCAGTGATCAGCAAAAAAAATGAAATAATAAAAGCAGTGCTCAAACATTCATCATTGTTTTACCTTTTAGATGAAAAAGATGTTAAAGGGAATACGCCTGTCCATCTATATAGGACTTATCATCCTGATTACGACCATCTGCCTTCTTTCATAAAAGGAGAAGATACTGATATCTCGAAATGTTGGAAAAAACTGCACAAAGAAGTTCAATTCAGTGGAAACTTATTCTTAAAGAAGGTCAGCCAACTGATATCTATCTTTATCTTATCATAATGTAGATATTGCTTTTTGAGCTTTATAAGTAAACATTGATTCTTGAGGCATTAGTCTATTTATTATCTATTTATTTAAAATAATATGTACAAAAATATGAATAATAATAAGTAGAAGCTTTTTATTAATAAGTCCTTTCGATTTAAATTTTTTTTAAAGTAACTAATATTCTGAAAGTGTTGCAGAATGACAATTTAAAATGGATGAAAGACCTTGGCGGTGGACCATTGGGGAAAATGGTAAGAAAATCCAAGGAAGAGAAAGAGGAACAAGAAGAAAGGAGAAAAAAAAACGTGGTACTTAAATTCGAAAAAGTCAAAGACTCTCATTTGGTGGCTGCAACGCTCATAGCTACGGTAACTTTTGCCGCAGGTTTCACTTTACCTGGCGGTAATATCAGTGAAGAAAACGATTTGAAGAAGGGGAGTCCTATCCTAGGCAAAAATTTGGCTTTTAAAGCATTTATGATATCAGATACTATAGCTATGGTTTTATCTACTTGCTCTGTCTTTATTCACCTTACGCTGGCGGTTGTAGGATATCTGAGAAGATACTATTGGTTAATAAGGCGTTCTTTCAGTTTCCTTTTCTATGCTATAGTAGCAATGGTGATTACATTTGTGACAGGCACTTATGCAGTTCTAACGCCTTATGGTGATTACATTTGGTCATTTGTGTCATTGGGTTGAGCTTCTTCTGCTTCTTATTTTATTTCATGATAAGGGTATCATGGAATTTAAATTCTTTGGATGACGATGATGATAAGGACTATGGTGATGGTATTACTTCTAAGGATCAAGCCGAAATTTTGTAAGTGGTTTTCATATATATATATATATATATATATATATATATATATATATATATAATTTCGTTAATTTTTTTTTCACGATTTTAACTTGTTTTATTCGTTATTGAAGGTCATGGGTGACTGGCGGAATCTCTTTTTTGCTTTCAATTATCAGAATTCCAGATTTGATTAAAAAGATTAAGGATTTGCTAAAGAAGTATTATTAGATCTTAAGAAAAAGAGACTCATGCTTGCTATTACCGCGAGAAATGTATATAAGTGTCTCCCTTCGTATGGGGGTGTTTAATTTAGTTTTGAACTTTTTCTTGTTTTGTATGTACTACAAAACCATGTAGAAGGAAGAATGATGTTGAGGTAATGACATGTCTGCATTGTAATATATTTTTATTATAGTTCATGCATATTTTTTCTAAGATGACAATTTTATATTTCATATATATATATTTTCAAAAGAAGATTGATTAGAATAATATTTGAATATCAAGTTTTCAATAAAATTAAAAATAAGAAGCGATTTGGTAGAATGTTAGAAAATTGAAGGTTAAGTATTATTCTGTAAGTGTTAAAGGACTAAAAAATTAATTAATAGTGTTTAATAAAAGATTAGTACAAAAACTCAAATAGAAGTATATAAATATGTATTATTATATTTTTCTTATTAGCATATGTTAAGCTCTGTTAAATTAATCCTCAAATATTAACATTTTAACTCTTGAAGAAGGAATAATTATTAACTAGATTAAAAATTAACCTACTCTCTTATTAGCATCTAAACAACATTAATAATTACCCTTATTAACCTCGTACCAAATGCCTCATTAGAGTTAAATTTCATTTATTTCATGGAAAATAATTTATTTATAAAAAATATTTTAGTTACTGTTATTTGGTTGTAATACTAAAAGTTAGTTGACAAAATTGTGTATTATAGTCTCAAAAATTTCCTAAGAGGGGGTGAATTGAATTATAATAATTTTTTTGTCCTTACTTGAAACTTTATGAAAAATTGTAACTTCGATTAACTAGGTGTTCCTAAGAGTGGTGTGATAATATGCAGCTCAAATATGCATGTCAAATATGCTAAAATCAAACTTTTAACTATCAAACTTTTAATTCTAGCTAAAGCAACTCAAAGCAATCAATACTTCAATCACTTGAAACAAACAATTTATCACATATGCACATATCAACAAACTCAAAGATAATCCCAATATGTTCAACAAATACAATATATCACAATATATTGTAAAAAGTATAGAGAGTAGGGTTTAGAAAATTAAACACGAGATTTTATAGTGGTTAGGCCAACAAGCCTATATCAACTCTCTTAAAGATCCCTTTGAGTCTTTACTCCACTACAATGTTCCTTTCAATGGCAAGACTCAAAACCTTTTACAACTACAAGACTTCCCAAGATGCTTGCAAACCATTTATAAGTATTATCCCAAACACTCTTAGCTTCAAACTTCAAGAGGTGCTTGACCAACCCTCACAAATAGCATTTAAAATGGTTTTCACTCTATCTCACTCAATATAAACAAATTCTATAAAGAAGAAAATAGTAGATTTGCCAATGTAACTTAAAAACTCATTGAAGCACTTGCAAAAAAATAATAAATATTTTTCAAAAGAAAAACACAATTTTAAGCCTTCATTAATTGTAAAATGATGTAAAATAAGTACTTATATATCCCTAATGAGATCAGATTTTTTCAAAACAAATTTGAATGTTGCAGGAACGTATTTTGAGAAAATGCTCGTTATTTTGTCATTTTGCGTGATTTTAAGCAGAGTAGCAAACTAATAAATTTTTGAATACCAATAGCAGAGCAACCAGTAGCAGCATGACTTAGCATACTGATACAATTAGAGCCTGACCTAGATTTGGGACTTTAAATAATCATGTCAATCTTGAGAAATTAATTGGATCAGTTAAAACTTTAAAGGCATGATAGAAAATAAATCTTAAGCACTTAATTTTGAAAGCTTAAAGGAGTTTAAGTTAAGAACAAATTGGCACTAATCCTTTAATTCTTTTTACAAACAACCTAAGACTTTATCATCTAAACCTAAGCCTTTAATAACTCTTCAATTGTAGCTTGGATGATAGACTTCTTGTCACCTTTTGGCTTTGATTTGTCTCGTGTTGGCTTTGAGAGGTATCTTTTCACAATTGAGCTAACCACAAACCTTTCTTTTCTTTGAGCCTTAAGAACATCACACAACTTAAAGAAATAGATTAGATTGATTCTAGTTGAGTTTTAGTATTATCAAAATCCATTCTCATTTTGAGCTTATGGGGCTAACAATCTTCTCTTTTCTAATGATGACAAAACTTAGTTGAATCATTAAATAAGATACAGCATGTAACACCCCAAAATTTTATTAATTATGAGTATTTTTAATATTTAAATTTTATTTAAATTTTAGGAATTTTTTTGAGATTTTTCGGATTTTAAAAATCGGGTTCGATTTTCCGAAAATATAAACTTTGATGATTTTTAAAAATTAATTTAAAGACCACGTGGCAAAACTAAAAATATATTTGGAGTCTACGTATTTTTCTGAGTTTTATGAAATTTTTTCGGAATTTTTGGACCTCGTTTTCGGTCCCGAGGCAGAGTAAAAATTCAAAATTTTGTATTTCGAATCGAACCGGCCGAATCGAACCGGACCGGATCTGACCGGTCGAATCGAACCGGCTCCCTTTCCTTTTTCTTCTCCCGCGCGCGTCGTCCCTCTCTTTTCTCTTTCTTTTCTCTCTCCTCCCCTCCCCTGCGCGCGCGCGTCGCTCCAGTTTCTCCGGCCAAATCCGGCCGATCCGGCCACCGATTGGACCGGGTCTTGTGTCTAAAATCATCTACTCGGCGAGAGCTTTCCATAGACACCAAGAACGCCGAAATCCATCGAGCGGTTTGTCCGATTTTTGCTCGGGAAGATTTTAGCCCATTTCGACTTTTGGGCTAGATTTCGCAACCGTGAATCCCACGAGGAAACCGAGGCCACCAAAGACGCTCCATTCCGAGAGCTTAGCGCGACATAAATTTCAAATTTTTCCGACACCGTTTTTGGTGGGTCCCACGAAACTTCGCGATGTAATTTCGAGCATTAAATGAGCTTAGAAAATTACAAAAATTTATGTGCTAACCCCGTGTTATGGGCTTCGTGTAGGTATCCTCGATTCGCGGAAATTCGGCGATTGGCCAAGATGCGCAAATTTCGGGCGAACGGACGTGGCGGAAAAGTCTCGAATTGGGCGAGGTTTTGGCTAGCCCCATCGTCGGGCGTCGGCGCGTCCCGAAGTCGGAATCGGCAAAGGTAAACCGAACCTAGTTTTTACGTAATTTTCTAGTGCTTAAATAGGATTAAAAATCCATAAAATATTCGTGGTAGCTTAGAAAATTACGATTCTTTTGCAATAGCTTAGTAATATTGCTAAGGACCGCGAGGCAAAGTTTTATAATTTTTAGAGCTTGTTTGGCTTTTTGCAAAAATGATCAATAATAAGGACTAAATTGAAATTTTGCGTATTGTGATGGATGATTGATTTGATGGGCGGGAGGGAGTGTGTGATATGATTGAGCTGATGTATGGATTGTGAGTATAGAAGTGCGTTTTTAGCCCTTTTGCGGGTTGGGTAGGTCCTAGGTATAGGGGACTCTGCGGATTTTACACGACTTAGGGCGTAATTGGTCTTTTTCTTTATTTGTATTGAGTCGATTGTATTAAATAAATGTAATATGATTGTCGTGGTAGCGATGACCTTCTTCCTCCGCCCACCGCCCACGGTAATTTGACGTCAAGTCTGAGAGAAAAATATTAAATTTAATTTTAATTACTATATTATTATATATTCGATGCCCATGCATCACTTATATGCATATATTTATGTAGTTAAACTCTAGGCACGATTTATGTTGCATTCATAACTGTTGATGTACCATGGATGTTGTTGTGGTAATTTGGAGCAGTGTGCGTGCGTTGGCGTGCGTGTGATGTGGTGTGGACTATGGATAGGACGGGGTAGTCACGGCTTGAGTAATTCGCTGGGACCCGTTCCTTCGAGGGGTAGTCACGGCTTGAGTAATTCGCTGGGACCCTCGATTTGGTTATTAAGTGGAAGTCCGAGCTTGAGTAATTGGCACGAGTTGGATTTAAGAGAGCTGTATAGGGGATCAGCTCCCATATGTTATGATTGATACTACAGGGTGTGTGAGTGCTCCAAATTACCTTTTTGATGTTATGATGTGAAAATGTTGTTGATGTTGCATTTCACTCTACAGGTTGCATTAGTTTCAGATAGTTATAGAGATTATAGTTAAGATTGATATTTTACTCTCTGAGTCGAACGCTCACTCCTGTTCAATATTTTTTCAGGCTACAGGAGGATTTTATTTTGGTTAACCTGCTTTTCTCCCTCGCAGGTCAATTATTACTGTTTGTATAAACTTGTTAAATCTTAGAATTTCCGCATGTGCTAGAAATGTTATTTGATTTGGGTCTGTAAACTAAATTATTATTTTGGGACCTGTAAACTTAATATGCTATGCATGTTGTTGGATTGGATGAGGGAGCTGAGCTCCCATTTATTATTATGTTGATGAGTATGTGGAGGGTGAGCTGAGCTCCCCAATTGATTATATATTGTGTTTACAGGTCGGGTGAGTCGAAAACTCCCCGTTGGTAAGTCCATTTTATGGCCGGACTGTCCGTTGTTTTCTTGATATTGGGCCCAAATGGGCCTTAGAGTTGGGTTAATGAGCAGTTAGGCTTACTACGGGCCTCGGGGCTTTAGGGTGGCCCAGTCCTAGTCTTGGGTCCGGCCCATAGGTTGGGTCGTGACAAATGTGGTATCAGAGCTTAGGCTCCAGATTCCTAGGGAAAAGTTGTCTAAAGTGTTGGAAAAAGTCTAATAGGAGTCACATGCGGAAAAATAGGGTCCATATTCGTCTTGCATTGTCGTCTTTGCTTCTAGTTTCCGCTTCATATATTGTGTGTAAATATGAGTCTATAGAGCTGTGCAATGTGCAGTTTTGAATTTTGTGGGCTAATCTTCTTGAATTTCGGAAAATGCGTAGAAGCGGGAGAGCGCGCCTTGCACGAAACCGGATGTGCCTGACGAGGTGTCGGCACAGGATGAGGCGCCTGCCCCGAGGAGGCGGGGTAGGAGGCCTAGAGCTACTCAAGTAGAGGAGCGACCAACCTCTGAGAGCAGTCCTTTATGGCACGGTCCCATGGACCCCATGGCGCTACTCTGGTGCGCAGAGAACCATCGACATGATGGCGCGATATATAGTCCACCCTCCACGGCGATCCACCGCACCAAGAGGAACCTTACAAGCAGATCATAAATTTTAAGAAGTTGGTGCACGGTACTTATGATGTGTCGAGCGATGCATATCGGTTTACGGATTCTATGACGGCGAGCGAGAATTACAGTGGACTGATAGAAGATTGATAGAGTGTATGCAGCACGTCATGGGGCCCATGCCTAGACAATGGATGAATGACTACGTGTTACCCCGGATGGAGGGTTTGACATGGGCTCAGTTTGTGGAACTTTTTATCAATCGGTTTGTGCGAAGCTTGAGATCGAAGCGGTGGGCCTTTGAGGCCTTAAGGCGAGAATGGCAGTGCAGCAGATGAATATGCTCTGAAATTTACGAATTGAGCGGATATGCCCCTACGATAGCTACGAAACTATGAAGGTGAAGAGGTTCCTAAAGGGGCTTGACGGAGGTATGCGAACTGGCCATGATGTCGGATCGATCTTTTGATGTGGTGGTTGATCGAGCAGACAGTTGAGATTAGCTATCTTTGTGGATGGCAATGGAAGAGCAAAGAAAAGCAGGCGGAGGGTTCCTCGGTGTCCCTTCCATGGGTACTCGGACGGTGGTGGCGAGGTAATTACAGAGGAAAGGGTAGGAGCAAGAGAAGTGGTTTCAGACACCGACCACGAGGATTGGACAGTGCGGATCGGCGGTGTGATTCGAAATCAGTCTGATTACGGTGCAGTTGAGATCCTCCTTGGCACCTTGTGCACGATGTGGAAGAGGACATTGGACCTTGTTTGATGGGATCGAGTATGCTTGAGTGTAGCCAACCAGTCACTTTGCTGAGAATGCCCCATGTTCGTGAGCCACGGATGGGGTCACGGGGTTACATTGCGAATGTTCCTCGACAATTGTATCCGGTACTTCCAACATGGCGGCGATCGATTCGATGCCATGAGGGCCGAGGACAAGGGGATGTGGATTTGGAGGCGGTCGGGAGGTAGAAGTCGATGTCGAGTTACGCCACTCGAGGTAGGGGTCAAGCTCGGGTTTTCACCACGACCCACCGGGATGCTCAAGCTTCAAATGCGATTGTGGCGGTATTCTTACAGTACATTCTTATGAGGCTCGTGTTTTGATAGATCCGGTGCTACGCACTCATTTGTCTCCCTGTGTTTGCCATGAGGTTGGGTAGAAACCCTACAACTTTAGAGTGCCCTTTGTCGAGCTACCCCACTTAGTGACAACATAGATGTAGACATGGTATTTCGGGTAGCCCGGTGGTAGTGGATGGAAAGATCCTCCCAGACTTGGTTCCTCTACTAGTAATGGATTTCGATGTAATCACGGGGATGGGTGGTTGGCAACTCATTATGCCACCTTAGGCTGCGGGAACAAAGGTATACTTCCACATACCGGTGTGGAAGAGTTTAGCTTTGATGGTGACAGGGCGTGGCTCCATATAATTTGTCGACAATTAGTGCTAGAAAAATGTTGAGCGTGGATGCCAAGGGTATTTGGCATTGGTGAGAGATACATCTGTAGAAGGTGTCGACGGAAAATGTTCTGTTGTCGAGAGAATTCATGGATGTCTTCACGAGGAGCTTCGGGGTTGCCACGAGAAAGGGGAATAGAGTTACTGCATTGATGTTATTAGGGTACAAACCCCATATCCATGCCACCTTACGAGGATGGCACCAGAGTGAAAGAGTTGAAGGAGCAACTACAGGAGCTTTTGGACAAGGGTTTCATACGTCAGAGCACTTCACCAGGGTGCTCTGTTTTATTTGTGAGAAAGAAGGATGGGTCATTGAGGTTGTGTATCGACTACGGGCAATTGAACAAGGTGACTGTTGAAGAACAAGTATCCACTTCCTCGGATCGATGATTTGTTTGATCAGCTCAAGGAGCTAGATTCTTTTCCAAGATAGACAAGCGGTAAGGCTACCATCAATTGAGAATCAGGAATGAGGACGTGTCCAAAACGGCTTTCAGGACAAGATATGGTCATTATGAGTTCTTGGTGATGTCTTTTGGACTCACTAATGCACCAGCCTTCATGGACTTGATGAGCAGGTGTTCAAGCCATTTTTGGACCGTTTGTCATCGTATTCATAGATGACATTCGTATACTCTCGGACCGAGGAAGAACACGTGTGGCACTTGAGGATGGTGTTGCGGACTTTGAGGAGCACGGCTATACGCCAAATTTTCGAAATGTGAATTTTGGCTAGAAAGCATCTCATTCTTGGGACACGTGGTTTCAAGTGACGGTATTCAAGTGGATCCCAAGAAAATTGAAGCTGTAACTGATTGGCTTAGGCCTACAACAGTCACTGAGGTGCGAAGTTTTCTGGGTTTAGCTGGCTACTACAGGCGTTTTGTACAAGATTTCTCCAGGATAGCGGCTCCCCTAACTAAGTTGACCAGGAAGAATGTTCCATTCATTTGGATGGATATTTGTGAGGTGAGTTTCCGAAGCTTAAGGAGTGTCTAACCTTGCCCTGTGTTGACACTACCTGTGAGTGGTGAAGGATACACCGTGTATTGTGACGCCTCCAGAGTTGGCCTAGGGTGTGTGTTGATGCAGAATGGAAAGGTAGTGGCTTATGCTTCAAGACAGCTGAAGAGGCATGAGCAGAACTACCCCACCCATGATTTGGAAATGGCGGCTGTAATCTTTGCCTTTGAAAATGGAGACACTACGTATAGTGAAGTGTGCGAGATATACACCGACCACAAGAGTTTAAAGTACATCTTCCAACGGAGGGATTTAAACTTGAGACAGAGGAGATGGATGGAGCTTACGAAGACTATGATTGCACCATCGGTACCACCACAGGAAGGCCAATGTTGTGGCAGATGCCTTGAGCAGAAAATTTTACAGCGTTTGGCACACATTTCACAGAGAAAAGACCATTGATTCAGAAGTACATGAGTTGATGGATCAAGGTCTAATCCTAGATCTTTCGGATGAGGGGTATTGTTGGCTCACTTTTCGGTGAGGCCGGACTTGAGGGACGAGTTAGAGTTTCCTAGCACGAGACCAACAATTGATGAAGATCATAGAAAGAGTACAAAGAAGGTGAAGGTGGTGAGTTCGGATTTGCCAATGATGGCGCCCTAGTGCAAGGTTCTAGGATATGTGTGCCCGATGTGGACAACATCAGAAATGAAATCATGCAAGAGGCACACTATACACTGTACAGTATCCACCCAGGTTCCACCAAGATGTACCATGATGTGAAAGATAGCTCTTGGTGGAATGGCATGAAGAGAGACATAGCGGACTTTGTGTCCAAGTGCTTGACTTGTCGGAAGGTGAAGTTTGAACACGGAGACCGTCAGGGAAGTGCAAGAACTCCCTATCCCGGAATGGAAGTGGGAAATGATCACTATGGATTTTGTGGATGGGTTGCCTCGTACCACGCGAGGATATGATTCCATATGGGTAATTGTAGACCGCTTGACCAAATCGGCTCATTTCTTGCTGTAAAGACTACATACTGTGGCTCGGTATGCGGCTCTACATTCGAGAAATAGTCGATTGCATGGAGTTCCGGCTTCCATAATATCGGCGAGGGCCCGATTCACTTCTCGGTTTTGGAGAAAGTTGCAGGAGGCACTTGGCACACAGTTGAACTTGATCTGACCTTCCACCTCAGACAGACGATCGAAAGGGCGATCCAAACAACGGAAGACATGCTTCGCATGAGTGTCTTGGATTTTGGAGGTCGATGGGATGGCGACTAGCTCAGTGGAGTTTGCCTACAACAACGATTATCACTCCGACGATAGGGTTGGCACCCCATGAGGCATTATATGGAAGAAAGTGTAGGTCTCCTTTGTGTTGGCGAGAAATGGGGAAGCGAAAGTGCATGATGTAGACCTAGTGCAAGACACTTGAGGTAGTTCCTTTGTCGAGGAACGATCGAGGGCCTTTCGATGGCGTAAGAGTTATGCACCCAGACGGAGGGATGTGGAGTTTGCGATGGCGACTATGTATTCTGAAGGTATCTCCAATGAAGAGTCATGAGATTCGGAAAGAAGGGCAAGTTGGCACCTCGGTATATCGGACCTTTTGAGGTTACTGATAGAGTTGGAGCAGTTGCCTACCGGTTGGAGCTACCACCCAACCTCTCTCACGTTCATCCCGTGTTTCACATCTCCATGCTCAGGAAATACATTCCTGATCCTTCTCATGTACTGCAGCCGGATGTGATAGAGCTAAAAGAGAACTTGACATTTGAGGAGCGACTGTAGCCATAGTGGACTACCAAGTGAGGCAGTGAGATCTAAGCAGATCCCTATGGTTAAGGTTTTGTGGAGGAGTCGATCGGTGGAAGAGTGCACTGGAGTCGAATCTG